>NC_056731.1:739462912-739510412 GCF_019279795.1 Protopterus annectens | reverse complement strand
CTCATATATTTTCATGAAGTAAAACATGAAATCCAAGGAGACATAACCTATAGCCATATATCTTGTCATGTCTCTCTGGCATGAACCAAAACAAAAAATCTTCATCTCCCTTGATGCACCTAACTGTATCTATTTAGGGTTTAACTATAGTTTGTCAGAATTAATAAAGCTGTGAGCATTCATGTTACCCTGAGCACTGGTATAGTGATAATGTTCCCAGCAGAAATGCTGGTAACTGGGTCTGATTAGCAGACTTAGAACAGGATATTTGGGAGGAGGGGTGGGATAAGTGGCAGAGAGTTGGCTCATCTTCCTCAGGCAAAAGTTGGGAAGAGGGTTTGTTGTTGCAGGATTTTCCTCTGGCAGTGGCTTTGTGCGACCTAACAATATATCTGAGGAGGATGAGAGATGTACGGTCTGCTGATTGACTCAGAGCATGGTAACAGAGAGAAGAATATATATTTGAATGAATGGAGAATGTTTTTTATCCGTCCTGTAGGCTAGAGAAGTGAATACATGAAAAAAAAAATAAAATAAACCTTGTGCTACTTCATGGTGATGGTCACAATGCTTGGTCCTTTACCGCCTTGCCCTGGCTAAAGTGAAAGTGTTACTGGAGAAGTTATACAGTGGTTTTTAAACGTTAGCTGTGTCTTCTGCTCACTCTGTTTATCTTGGGTAATTAAAGTTATTTTATTTTTTTGTGTTATAAAAAGCTCTTCATTATTCGATACTAAAACTATTATGACTGTAGATCTTCTCAGGTGAACAATTTTGGGAAAGATGGAAACTATAACTGAAAACTGATTTTGGAAGAAGGAATGTGCAATGACCATTGATGTCATAGTGGTGTAGCAGTTAGCATTGTCATTTCATAGCAAATTCGATTCTTGGCTGGGGTGCCTTCTGTGTGGAGTCTGCATGTCCTCCCTGCATTTGTGTGGATTTCCTCCAGGTGCTCCGGTTTCCTCTCACATTACAAAAACATGCATCTGGAGTATTTATCCCTGGGCCCCTGCTGAAAATAGGCTCTGTCCTAGTCAGACTTTCCTGTTAAATAAATGTCAAATAAATAAAATTACGGCAATCGAATGGAGCAGTGACCACTGCAGCAGTGTTGTGCAGATGGAAAAAAAATGATCTGACTGAATGTTAAGGGAGGTATGAGTGGTCTTGATGTGCTGAAATTTGTCTTGTGATATTTTATAGGACTGGTGGAAGTACATATGATAAAAATGTAAGCAGTTGATTATGATGATATCAAGTTCCTGCATGCTCAACAGGTCACCCTTACTGATAAAACAACAGGTTGTCTGAAATGCAAAATAAAATGGAAGATCTAAGTAGCAAAGCTAAAAATGTGGATCAGATATTGATTTTAATGGATGATAATGCCTAGAGAAAGAACATGAATCTTACTAGAATTTTGAAGGGTGAAAAAGGACTAGACTTTTGGAGTTTGTGAAACCTGAGATGGAACAGTAGACATGATTCCTGAAACCAGGAAAGGGAGATGAGAACAATATGATGATTACCACCGACTGTAAAAGAGAAGACATATGATAAATCCAGAATTATCGCATTGCAGTTTGTGATTGGCATTGCAGCAGTTGTTGCAACCAGAAAGAAAAGTGGGTGATCATATAGTGCATGTGGATCATGATTATTTAGATACAACTGTTCATTAGGTACTGCAGTTTATGAAGTTACTGCAGAATGCAAGAGACAGAAGATAAAATATAGGCAGCAAAGTATTAGGGAAAGTGTTAACAGTGTTGTCTTCAGACAGAATGGTAAGGTTTACTAATGCTGAATAAGTGATGGTTTACTTAAAGGAGTGCATTCATTTCATGGACTTGCAAAATAGGCTAACTCTGAGCTCAGCTGAAATAGAAAATGAATAGGAGAAGCATTGGGAATAAAAGAGGAAATACAAACTTTGTTTTGCAACAGCAGAAAGATTCCATATTTCAGTTTGATAATTTATGTTTTGAAAGTTTAATCATTGTGGAAATCCGATATGTGTTTGTTAGAAAAAGTAACACTAAACTTCAGTTATTGAACTGAGGAAGTGAGTTTCCCATTAGAATTATATTATTTTCAAGAATAATTAATCAGAGTCCCCCTATTCATTTTTTTCTGATTTGAGTATTTTGATAAGTGTGTTGAGTATCTCATGATACTCTATAATTATCGGGGCAGCCTATATATCAGAAAGTTATTAGACGAGAACATCTTAGTGAAGAAGAACTGTTTTGCTGATATTTTATGCAAAGGATAAGGGGTGCAAATATGGATTTTCCATTACATTTTATGTCAGGACCATGGAAATAAGCATGATAATTATAATGATGAAATAATTTTGATCCAGTACATGATTTGTTGTAATTATAGTTTGTTTTTCTTTCAGAACTTATTTAGCCTTCATGCTAAGGAAGACACAAGGTCAGATTCCAAAAGTGTTGCTCTCAGTGTAAGACTGCAATGATTCTAAAAGACTTGCCCCAGGATTTAATAAAATCTGTGTAGGCACCTTATAGATCTTACACAGAATGTATCCATGTATTTGGCCATGGTTCCCCCTTGGCAGAGTGCCATGCATATTAATGATGGCATGCTGTTGAGGGAGATCATAGGAACAGGGATATTGAATCCATGTAGGGAGAAGTGTAGAGGCTACCCATTGTTGTGGATGCCTAATCAGATGTTATGTACATGGTGAGGGTCCCGGTAATGCTCCCTGCTACTGTTGAAATGCTGTGGATTGTTTTAAATGTGTTAATATTTTATTTGTATGAATTTTTTCCCTCTCTGTAGGTTTGCGTGGTGCAGCACAGTGCAGAGCCCAGCAATACCAAGCTGTGCTCACATATAGACAGATGACAGCTGCTGCACATCTAAAAATAGAAACCTGATGTAATTAATTATTTATTTCTGGGTCTGTTTAAGCATGTTTGAGTGGTGCGGTGTGGTGCTCAGCAATACTAACAGGTAGCCCAGTAGTATATTAATATATGTGAAGGTATACTAGTTTTCATAATACCCAAGTAGCTAAATGGGTAGAGTTACAGCCGAATGCTTAGTAGGTCCTGGTTACAAGTCCATAGCAGACATAAGATGTCTGTAATTTAAACTCCAAACCACACACAAAGCAAGGTAAATAAACACAATACTAGAGAAACCACAGAGGAAAAGAAACTGACCACAATTTTAGCGCCTTCATTCTTTTTAATAATAATCATAGAACTTCTTTTGAAATAGTGAAAACACTCCACCACTTGCTTAAATACGAATAAAATATACCAAGTGACAACACTAACCAATGAACAACAAAATTACATGTAAACGTCATAAAATAAATACCAACTATCAAATAATAAATATTAGGCAATATATATGCACTTGATTAATGCAAGTAAAATAAAATAAAGTATAAAAATGTTGAATAAAACATCAATAAATGTAACTCTATTTAAACATATATACACAAACTTTAAATTATCATTATAGTTTCTGCATCTGCAAGAAACATTTCATGTTAATTGTCTCATTGAGACCAGGTGCCTGATCAGCCACTACAAAATTTGCCATAAGCTTTAACGGCACTCTAGTAATGTTTTATAATCACCACAAAAAATGTCTGAATCAACCTTGTCCAGTACAAAAACTGAATATTTCTTAAAGTTGTCACACCCAACCGAATATCTAGCCAGGGCATTTGACAAGCCCCTCTTTTATTTATAGCCAAATCGTATCCATAAATTCTTTTATTGAATGTTATTATTGTCTTACCCACATAGAAACTATTGCAGGAATTGCAGTGTGCAGAATAAACTACGTTGGTAGTATTACAAGTAAACTGATCTTTTGCGCAAATAGTCTTGTTAACATGCTTAAATTCCACTGATGTGCAATTAATGATAAATCTGCACTGCCTACAATGCCCACAGAAAAAAGTACCAAAAGTGTTTGACCCACCTCACAAAAAAACACTTTTCCCTCCTTCAAGAGTTGTTTTAATGTTAACAATTTTTTTGTAAGTGAACAAAGGTCTTTCACCTATAATCTTCACCAGATCAGGGTTATCTATCAAAACTTTCCAGTTGTCTAAAAGAATATTTCTTATTAATCCCATTTCAATAGAAATGGGAATGGGGAATGCCAACCTATAACTGTTAGAGTCTCTGTTGACCAGTGATGAAAACATTCTAGTACCGACCTCATTTTGCCCTTGAACCACCAAAATAGGGCATGCTGTACTGTTCCTTAAGACAACAACTTCATTGACAATTCTTTCTAGCCAACTGGGGTCATACCATCTTTGAATGCAAAAATTAATAAGCTTTGCAGTTTCAGACATGAAAACAGAGTGGTCACTTGTTAACCGACTCAGAAGTATAAATTGACCTTTGACCATCCAGCTCTTCATGTGTTCTGGATGTAAACTGCCCTTATATAAATACTGATTTACTAAAGTTGATTTTATAAAGATTCAACTTGAAAAAATACCCTTACTGGAATTGAAAGCAAAATGTACATCCAAAAAGTCTATACAATCTCCAAGACCCCCAATGGTAAACTTCAAAAAATTGGTAGTGTTGTTTAAATCATTAACAAATGATGAAAAAGTAGCATAACAACCCTTCCACAGAAAAAAAACAAGTCAACTATGTATAATCTGTAAAACAATACATTCTCAGCTGATATTTAAGCTCCCACATAACCATTACTAAATTTGCAAATGTGAAGACTACTCTGGACCCCACAGCAATACCTGAGACCTGTTGATACAGAACATTATCAAATCTGAAAAATTATTTTCAAGTTCTACTTCCATCAGAACAGAAATAGTGCTAATTTTGTCATTGTCAGACATGGTGTAACCATTCAAATTCTCTCTTAAGTGTTCTAATCCTAGCTCCTGGTCAATACTGGTGTAAAGAGAAGTCACATCAAGGAAAGCAAAAACAAAAGGTGAATCAAATACTGTGGCATGGCCCAGCAGCTTTAATAAATGCCAAGAGTCATTTAAATAGAACCTTGAATTCTGAACAGCTGGGTTCAGAATCCCATCCAACCATATGGAAATAAGTTCTGTCTTTGAAAAAGCAGCCGATATTGTAAGCCCAAAATGGGGTTTACTTTGTCCTTATGTACCTCCAGAATCCCAAAAAGCACAGCCAGCCTGGGGTACTCCACTTAACATCTGTAAGTCAAATGACTCAGTCTCCCTTGACTAAACAGCTTAAACAATATAGCGTCGACTCTCAAAAACCTTCTCTTAATGTGTTCAGGTGTAACAGTTCTGTAACACCTTTCATCTTTTAATAATTAATAAATAGCTCTACTATAGTCAATTAACTTCATAACTACAATTGTACCACCCTTATCGGCAACATGTAAATCTTTGTTAGAAGCCAAACAGTTTAGAACATTTTTTTTCTTTCAAAGGGAGGTTGACTACCTTAGGTGAATGCATACATAAACTCCTAAACTGATTCTCACACAGAACACTAAATACTTATAAGGTTGAAATCAATGATGTATTATAAGTACTCCTCCCTCTAAATACCTCATCTGAATTCTCAGTTCTAGATATCCCATCAAAAATGTACTTAAGATTTAATTTTCTTAAATACAATTTCAAATCAATAGTCAACTTAGTTATATTAACTGTATTTGATGGGATAAATGAAAAGCCATGTCTCAGCACAGAAATAACATCATTACAGAGACTGCCACCACTTAAATTGAGTATATCAATTTGAAAGTCTAGTTCTTCTAGTCTGTAATTTAATTTATTATATATGTTTAATTTTAAAAACAAATTTTTAAAATATGGCACTGCTGCACTGGGCTCAGGACTACTTAAACATGCTAATGGCTACTACTGTTTGCGTGGTGCTATGCTTCGGTAAAGCCTCAGTTGTCTGAGTTTTCACACTGCTTAGCTCTGCTTAGCTGGTTTGCATGCTGCTAAGCTATGCTGCATTTTTTGAATGCTGATCAATGACATGTAAGGGCAGGAAAACAGCCTATATTAGGTGCAATAGGCAGTAATTCTGCACCAATCTTTGGAGTCTGATTATCTGCAGATATGCAAGGTGGTGTTGGAGAGAGTGCATACTTTCAGGTGCAGAGATGGGGTGTTCAGAGTCCAGGGTCTTTGTTGGGCTCCTGGTAAAGAATTATGAACCTAGACTGATGAGGGTGGTTTCCAGGGCTCAGAATGTAAGGTGGAGGCCTGGGACTGGTTGGCCAGGGAACTTACCAGTGCTACTGGTATCCCCCGCACTGATGAGCAGTGTTGTCACCATTATGATGACCTGAAGAGGAGAAAGAGGGGAACCTTGGACACCTGGGTCTAAGAGACAAGATCTGGGAATGCCCTTGAAATATGTAAATATGTTTTCCACTGTTTTATCATAGTGCAAGCTGAATATCTGCAAACCTGGTATGCATAACAGTGTGCTTCTTTCAAACAGCTGCAGCTGAGAGGGCTTGCAATGTTGTATCCCATGCCGGGTACCTGGCCAGGTTGTGTCGTGAGTGTAGTAAATAAGGATTTATTATGCTAACTGTAGTGCAATAAGCAAAAAAGAGTAAAGCATTTACTGCAATAAAGTATACACAACAAAAACTGCAGTGCAATAAATAGGCAAGTAGAACTGTAGTGCAATAAAAGGCCAATTTGAGCTGTAGTGCAATAAATGAAGACTAACAACTGTACTGCAATAAAGAATAAACAATACTAATAACAGTAAGCAAAATGGTGTACAGCAGGATTGTGTTGTCATAAGCATTGCAGTAGAGCTGTATGCATTGCTTGTCTATGGTAAGGTTGCTGCAATCAACTCTAATACTGTAATAGCTGTAGAATGAAAAACTAATGGCCTGCAAACTATATTTCTCAACTCACAGTTCAGTCCAAGGTGGTCTCCAGGCCAATACCAGTCACATAATGCTCTCTGTTCCTTCTACTCCAGGTAATAAAGGTATATGGGTGAGGTAGCCCACTCTGTGGGCAAATATTGTGTGTGGACTTCGCAGACATTTATCAGCAATACCAATAAAGTGTTAAGAAGCATTATTGACTCCTAAAGAAATCTGTCTTCATATATGCAGTATGGTTGTATTCCATGTGTCTGTGTTCTTTGGTCACTGCAGTCAAGTATAACACTGTAATAGTTCTAGAATGCAAAACAAATGTCCTGTAACATGTATTGCTCAGCTCACAGTATGGTCCAAAGTCATCTCCAGGCCAATATCAGTCACATAGTGCTCTCATTTTCTCACACTCCAGGAACAAAAGGTATATGGTTAAGGTAGCCCATGTTATGAGCAGATATTGTGTTCAGATTTCACAGACAGTTATCAGCAATAACAATAAAGTGTTAAGCAGCGTTGTTGATTCCTAAATAAATCTGTCTAATATTTCCAGTACAGCTGTATTCCTTGCATGTCTGTACTGATTTGCTGCAGTCAATTGTTATATTATTTGCAGAAGTACCTTGCAGTCACAGCTATTTGGTTCTATTCCCATGCCTGCCAACTAAGGCACGATGTCTGTCTAGTTTATGTACTGTACACAAACATGCCTCTCAAGTGTCATGATTTCTCATAATGTAATTAAAGCTGCCTAATCCATGTGTCACGAGATTAACAGAAAAATGATTACCTGGAATACAACGTATTACCAAATCTGCTTATAGAACACCTTAGTAGTTATATAAGTCCACATTATGTGAAACTTTTCTGTGTAGTTGTGTACCTGTATTTGTTATTGCTTGGTCCATACTGACCCATGCTAACAGCTTGAGAGGCATGTATGTGCTACATCAGCTAAAGGAGAATTGCAGTCACTGTAGTCAAAACTGACACTACACACCTGTAGAGTATTTATTATCAGTGTTTTCAGGGATATAGTCTGCATTGTCAGTAATGGAATGTTTCTCTCTCCCCACTCCTTATCTTCATTTATTTACTGTTATTTATTATTATGATTTAATATTAACACATTTTGTTAAATTAACTATATTTTGGTACACTGTGATTTATTATTGCTATGTTTTATTATGATTCAATATTAACATATTTTGTTAAACTGCTTTGTTGGCCTTATGGTTTAATTCTTACTGGCATGCTCTTAACATACTGACTGTTATGTTACTTAATGTTGTGCTACACATAATATACATTAATATGCATTTGAATTAATAAATATGATGTTACATTCTGTTAATACTAACAATGGTTTTGTTATAACTAACCTTAAGTTATTGCTATACCTCATTTACCACAGCACATCAAGGTAGGCTGGTTCTGGCTAATCCACCTACCTTGCCTCCTGTGGCCATGGCACTGGGTCCCAGCATGTCTGGGACACCCAGACCAGTGGTGCCCCCTCTGCTATCCCTGCACTACCTGCGGCATTGGTTAGTACTGCCCCATGGGACGGGGATGGGCCCCTCTCTGGGAGTGGTGGTGGAGGGGGAGTCGTCACCCAGGTTGAGCTCCCTATTTTGATGTGCAGGATAGTCTACCATGGTTTTGACTGCCACCTGCACCAGACTGAGGGCATGCTGTTCAACCTGGTAGGGCAGCCTCACCCTGATGTCCAGCCTCCACTATTGCCACCCCCAGGGCAGTGATGGAGCAGTGCTGGCAGTCCCATGGGTGGGGATGTGAGCCACACTGATGTCTTGTGGAGACACATGGGACTTTGATTATACAACACCCTCCCTATCCAAGATGTTCATCCCCTCATGTGTCACATACAACCCCTGTCTACTATCTTGTCAGTCTTGTCTGTCTTTAAATGCATCTTCACCTACCCAACTTACCTCTCCCACGTGTACCTATGTCCTTTCCCCAACATTACAATCTCACATTAAAAAAACAAAAAACATGGGCACCTGTCCCCCCCAAAAAAATCATCCCATACATAGCTCTCCATTTCACATGTGTCCAATTCACTTGACAATGCAGTTATGTTGTCCTTAGCCCTCTCTCTGGAGTTGAGAGTTCAAAATCGTGTACAAATTTTGTCAAAGTGCACAGTTGTTGCTGTACAAGAAATGGATAGGTATGTTTTTTTTCCGACACCCTTCTTGCACATTCCTACTTGCCTTCCACTTTATTTTCCCCCTGCTTGCATCCCATTTCACCACTTTCCTATCTCCCCATTTTCTTTTCTTTATACATTTTTAGCATGTTCAGTAGTCACGCAGCTTTGCTAAGCTCAGCTAAATAGAGCTATATTGACTATATGTTGTTAAAATTGTAATATACACCTACAAAATAAATACCTGCTCCATATTTCGAACCTAAGACCATCGCACCTACAGACCATTGCATTAACCTGCCATGCCACACAACTCTTAATTAAAATGGGTGCTTTAAACAAAATATAGCAATTGCCAGTTACAGTCATTAAGCGTGTTTCAGCAGAGCTACCCACTGTGCCATGTAAACTTGATTAAAAAGTAATAGGAAAAATGGGAGTGTACCTTGGACGTGGGTGCAAACCACTAGAAAACCAAAGACATAATAACGGATATAAGTGAGGCCTGTGACAGCAGATAAATGTGCCCTTTTATCAGCAACATGTAAAAAGACACCTGCTAAGGCATTAATGGCAAAATACATGTTCAACTGGGACACTGGTGCAGAAATACATCCATATAAAGCCATGCACATACTGCTAGATAAAGAAAATGTTTGTCACAGCCTGTGTGTGTGCACATATATCTTGCAAATACACCTGTGGTAGCAGAGACTCAGTAGATCAGTCTGTTAAATGCCTCACAAACAGTACATTTTGCCACACACAGTCCTGGGTTCAAATCCAGTGGTGTGTAGCAGTGGAATTATAGTACTGTGGAGCCAGCAAATAATGACTGAGTCAAGCAATCTTTATCCATACAATGCATATGAAATGACATGTCTACATTTTACTAATGGAAGTCACAGGTCTGCAGATGTAAATGCACTTCAGATATACCTATAGTAAAAGTATAAGTGCAACTCAGGTACTGCAAATGAGGGCCACTAATATCAGAGTGCATCACAAAAGCCTTTCAAACTCACAGTGCTAATTAGCACAGCTGCACACCTAACATACACATTTGAAATACTTGCTTGTAACAAGGACTGTCCTTATACATGCTCCAAATTACTACCAGACTGTAACACATGACCTGACAGGCCCAAATGGTGGACATATTGCTATATATATCCACCATGTTACTCAAGGACACAACAAACATGTGGCCTAATATTCTGTTAGTGATACAGTTGCCTAACATACTTACCTTAAACACATGCCTTCATTGGAGTGGAAAGGGTAGCCTCACTCTGGCTCTGCCTCTACAACAAGACTGACACAGCTCCCACAGTTGCTCCTACAGCATGTTGTCCTCCAAATTGTTCACACTCTCTGCCTATGCCCATTACCTGCAGCAGCAGCTGCAGCCTGTAGCACAACCATCTCAGTGTAGAAGTTGATGCTACAGACCTACTCTCTGCGATTAACTAGTCTCCTTAACCCAGTAATGTCCAGCACATATGAATGGAGTACTGCACTTCACCAGTATGTAACCATCTTGTTTACATCAGGATGCAGATGTCTGACTATACTTATGGGTAATAGGGATTACAGCATTAAGCCTTTTTTTAAAACTGTGATAATGACATGTCAATGATCTCCAGATTTGTTACACATACAAAGGATGTGCAATACATCAAGAGTGGAATGTATATTGTCAATGGGGCAAACTGGGCTTGTGGAGCTCTCCCTTTACAGTAGTTGTAATAGCACACTGCTATTTGTTTGGCACAATTGGTTTGACATATTATCAGGGAGGCTGCCCCTTGGGACACACTACAATAGACTCCAGTATCAGCTGCTGGAACATACAGCAGTATATGTCATGGTATACATGGCAATACCTGACTATCACTAGTATCCTAGTTGTATCCACATGCTTAGTATGTTTGTACACTGTGGAATATGAAATGTGTGGTCAAGCAGTGGATATTGCCAGCCATTCTGTCCTTGCTGTATTTCTTCATAGTGTACTTCCATATTTGTGATCCTGACATGTGTTCTCATGCTGTTATTGTCTTTCAGGGAACATGTATGCAAGATGCTGTGCAGCTTTCATGGAAGCAGAGAATGTGTTAATACTGGAAGGGTTCCATCAACACCATGAACTCTTACTGTCCAGGGGGAGGCACAACAGGGAACAGCGGGAGGCATTGTGGGCTGACCTTGTCCATGATGTCAATGCCACTGGTCATTAAAACAGGACATATGAGCAGGTGTGACACCACACAATGGACATGATCAATGCCACATGCAGAAGAGCAGCAGATGTAGTCAGGGATCGTGATGCCAATGGTGGAGGGCCTGCAGCGAACCAACCACTCTTCTCAGACACTGAGGAATTCCTGGCCAGTCTAAGCACACATGACAGCTCACAGGCATCCAATACACTCTACATTATGAAGTGTGTGCCACAGTGTCCACAGCAGAGGAGCATCAAGGTAAGCTTAGTTTTATCAGCATTGCAATACAGTATCATTCAATGTGTCAGTGCGTACATAGTCTTATGGGGGTGAGAGGTCTGTCTGCTTTTAGGGGGAGAGAAGGGTTTCACTGCAGTTTGACTGTCATGCTCACATTTTAACAATTAACACAGTAACTACTGTAAATGTGAGGTATATGGATGTATTACCTTGTGGTGGTGGAACATGCTATGGTATTGACATTACCTCTTCCTCAACTCTTCACAGGTTTGTCAGGTATTCACCAAGTCAGTGGTCCTGCTCCTCATAAGCATGATACTGTTTTGTTATAAATGTAGGTTTACAGCAGTGTAATCCCTAGACTGTCATCCAAGGCCTACTGCCTGCAGTGCTGTACTGTCAGCATGATTGCCAACTGTAGACATGTATTCTGACTGTACACATGTTAGACTCATACCTATACCTTGTAGGTGTGACCACACTGATAGATGTGATGGTATTATCAGAACACTACAGAGTGTCACGTGTCAACTGTGCAGTGTCTACACAAATGTCAGCAGTGTACCTCACTGATCCTGATGAGATTGCAGTGTAATGAGATGTTATATTCAAGTAACTACAACTGTTAGTGAGAAGAGTACTATCATCATGTCCTACTATATGAGTTGGGTTTCAACAGGTCTGTCATAGTGATGGCAGTGTATAGAGCCTTACATATATCACAGCATAGTACTGCAGAGCATAATAGTGCAGGTAATAATGTACTGCTTATTCTTTTCTTCTCATAGGTGACCGGGGGGGGGGGGAGTTGGTGTCTGGTCCAAACACAACCTGATGGCAGTGTCTCCTCAGACTCTGATGATGATGGTGGCCACAGTGTGGCACAGGTGGGAGTTTTAGGGGCTGAATCTGTCCCAGAGGTTGACATCCCTCTTCTGTTCTCTTTGTCACCACACCCAGTTAGTATGCCCACACATACCCAGTCCCCAGAGGCCATAGATATTGGACAGTCAGAGGGTGGTGACATTAAACAGGAAAGTGCAACAACTATGGCTGCAGTGAGTGTAGATGCTGGGCATAGCCAGACAGCTGGTGAAGTCCCATACAGGTGGATTGATAGGGGAGCTTGTAGGAGCTCTGCTGTCTGTCCACCACTTGATGCAGGTGTCACATCATGGGTCACTCAAAGCATGTTTCAGGTCATTATGGAGGCACAGGCACATTCTGAAAGGAACACCAGATGTGTGCTTAGGGTTATTGATGCAGCACAGTCTGACATCCGTAACTGCCTCCACCGCATTGGGGACACCCTGGATCATTTCACTGATGCAGTAGACAGAAGGTGGGCTGAGACGGTGCCTGTTTTGGACCATACATTGTCTGTGCTGGAATGTGTGGTTGGAGTTAAGCATCAGACTTGTGGATGTAGGTCAACAACCCTATTTGCTGAGAGTCCATGCGGCCATGCACAATCACGGTCCTGTAGTAGCAGAACATCCAGCACTAAAGAGGGGAGTGTGCTGTCCACACCACAATGTGGCAGGCCATGGGCTCAAGGTCCTGGGCATTCCCATGTGGGACAAGGTCCCAGCAGACAGCAGTCGCTGTCCAGTACTAGCACCACTTTTGACCTTGGGCATGGAGGTGCAAGTGCAACTTATGGCAGAGTTAGTTGCCATGTTTGGGGCCAGAGACAGTGAACTGTCAACTCTGGTCCAAAGCTGTGCAACACACACAGGTAGGGCTAGCACTGAGCTTGACTACGTACATGCCCACACTCACACACAACTGTCAAATGCAGGTCACCTACAGACACACATGGTACCTTTTCATGGGCCATTTTACCTGCTTCCCTTCCTGATTCAAACACATGCTGTCAACTGTTAGGGTCACCCTAGGCCTCCTGCACCTGCACACAACGCCCTGTGCAAGGGATGATACCTGTGCCACATCCCTGTCATCTTCACCATCGATGCAGGGAAATAAAGCTATGTGTCTGATGCACAGGGTGACTATATTAGTTAAAATGTACTTTTGTAATGCAGTGTTGTTTTGCCATGCCACTTGTAATGGTTAGTGACAGATACTGTATGCTGGCATTTGTCATGAGTACACCACATACTTTTGTGTACCTTATGTTGTATGATCTTGTAATGGTGGTATAGTTACACAATGGAAGGTGTGTCATGGACCTGTTTATGTTTGATTTTACTGCTGTTAATTCCGGTGAGCCTATGGTGCCAGTAAACACGAGTTACCCTGATAATGTGAAATTATTGCATTTGCTGATGCTTAAACACTGTTCTTTGCATATTGACAATGTGTATCTAAAAGAATGTTTAAAACTGAGAATAGTACCCAAAGGGCTTAGGCTCTGGAAATGTCCTAACAATGTCGTCAAAGGCTCTGATTTTCACCAAGAATTGTTAATTTTCGATAGAGCTGATTTTGAAGTAATGCAAGCTATAATAAAAAATAATGAGTTTGTCTTGGAAGATATATCTAAGTGGATTGAAGTGGTTAACTGCAAAGTTACAGATGATTTATTGTTTGAAGTTGATGAATACTGGAAGCAATATGTAGAAATTAGGGACTTTGCTGATAAAAAATGTAATGAAATATTTGAACGAAAAAAGAAAAAAAATGATAGAGAATATCAAAAGAAAAAAAAGTTACTTGACTGTGAAAACTTTATTTGTTGGTTTCCCTCGTACCTTACATGCCTTAGTATCTCAGCGTTGTGCACGTGGATCACTAATTACTGATTTATTAGCTCCACTCCGCTCTATATACTAGGCATTGTTTCATGTTACTCGGACTCTATTTGAACATAATATTGTGTACTCTAAGAGCCTTAACAAAATTGGTGATAGCAAACTTACCGTACTTTTCCCTTTAACAGCAGCGAAGCTTATTCCACTAATGTAACAAAAGTGAATTGGCCTCCTCAAACAGTGCGCTTGTACTTTCAATTGCATCCATAATTACCTAGTCAAATACAGGTTTGCTGGGTTGTACTATCCCACTTAAATTCAGTGTTTGATTTGAAACCCACAGTGTATATGCTTACACTAAGCTTGTGAGAAGTAAGGGATTTCAAATTAGCATTTTTCCTCATTCTATGCACTAACTGACAATAGCGACCTTACTGTATTACCTCAGTTACAGCTGAGCAGTATAGGTAAACACTTCAGCATAACTTAATTAGACTTTGCAAATGTTGTGTTGCAAGCTTGTCTCCACTCTCAAATACCCATCTGTCTAGAGGTTGGCTGTATTGTTCAAGCTCCCCTAAGATAGCGACTTACATGGAACCTCTGTACTGATTACTCCTACTAGCCAGCGAAGAGAAAATGCTCTTAAATAGCGTATCCTGCATCAGTGCCTCCTTGTACAGTTTTAGCCAGAATCAAGCGCTGATACGCTCCCTTATCACATGCCACTTGCTCTATTACCGACTAGAAGTTTGAGACCGTATCTTGACCTGTCTCTAAAGTTGTTTACCATTAACCTGGTCTGCTCCTGCATCCCAGTGCACACATTTGTGTTTGTAAAAATATTACAAAGTATGTAGTACAGTATTTAGTCGCTGCCTTCTTACTGAAATATTGTTGAAGATAAAGCTACATAGGCTTAATGCTGTAAAGCCAGTCCTTTTATTTTTTAGCTAAATACTGATAGCTTGAATAACTGTTCTCTTAGTAACTATTTGACATACTGCTATATAAAGTGAATAGAATACTGCAAATTCTGTTGTACATTTAATGAAATGTCTTTTAATTTTGACTGCATGCTCTGTAGCTAACAAACTTTTTTCCTCACTTTCTCTTTTGTCTCTCTCCCCCTGCCTGTAACAGCCTTCTGTTTGCTACACTTCCCTACCTGCTGACCTGAATATATCCAACTGAATGCCCAAGAAATATAATCTGTCCTATGTGTTAGCTCTCCAGCTCCTTGGGGGACCTTACTCTGTTTGAGACAGTTAAGAAGTATGCCATGCTATAACTTATAAACAATTTGTATTAAACTTAAAGTGATTTTTTCTTTACAGTGAGGATAGCCTCTTAGTTAGGTCTGCCCGCAGCCAACCCCCCCCCCATCTGGCTTTTTTTCACTTTAAATTAACTGTTCCTTTGGTCCATACCTTCTCTATATCATAGTAATCTCATCCTCCTCCCTCCCTCCCTGGCCTTACACACTTTTAGGAAATCATTGTTACTGTAATCCAGAGACTGTCCACCAGGTGGCGCCCTACATTAGCCCCTGTAAACCTATCCTTTCTCACCTGCTCTTCCCTTACTACCAACTCCCTCTCCAACCTTCTCTTGACTGACTAAGTCTTCCTCTCCCCCTGAACTTATCCATCTTTATTCACTCTTTACTCCCCATACACATATACCTCTCCCAGCACCATAACATTTCCCCATACTGTATTACTCGCAGACTTACCTGCATATCTTCTTTCCTTATTGATTGTCATCCTGATAAACTACTCTGGTGTCTCTGCCTGCTCTGTTCGCCCTGCGGGCTCACTCCGCTCCCCTACCCTGCCCCCAAATCTCACCCATCCCCATTGTAGCTAAACTTATACATCCATAACCACACCCCCAATAGAATAATCCAATCAACTTCCTACCCCTGGCCATACCCACCCCAATCACTAACCATACAGACCACATCCTTACTTCCCCTAGAACTTAACTCCTCCCAATAATACTGGTCTACACCTTCCTATATATCTCCCTCTACTCATTATTCCTACCCCTCTAATTATCCACCATACACTCCTTAGCTATGTCTTTCCATTCCCATTTCCTACTACTATTCTCCCTCTTATCTATTACTCTAACTACTACCTACCTCTTAACCTCCCTCGAAGATCACCCCCTATCTAATCTCACCATCCCTACCAAACACACTCTCTTAACCATAAATAACTCCCCTACATGGTTTCTTAATATCACTTAAACACCTAGTTACCTTCTTCCTAAATATCATCGAGCAATGCACATCAAATACTCCATTCTAAATACTGGAAAATCACTCAACTACCATTGGAAACTTATACAATTCAAGAACTTTATATCACCCCACTCCTTAATAGATGGAGACATTCACCCTAATCCAGGTCCATACCCCTCCTTATTCACCACAAGCTACAACCAATATTACTCAACACCCTCCCCTGCTAACAAACCCTCCAAATCTCTCTCTGTAGCCCATCTAAATATACGTAGTATCTGCAACAAAATGCCTCAGGTTCATGCCCTTCTAGATATTCATCAGTTTGATATCCTCTGCTTATCAGAAACCTGGCTTAAACCCACAATAAAAGATAATGAAATCATCCCCCCCAGGTTATAGCATCCTTTGAAATGACCGCACAAACAAAAAAGGCGGTGGGGTAGCAATTCTCTACAAATCAGGACTACAAATTAGTATCATAGAAACCAGCCTTCCCACAAACAATAACACAGAAGTAATTATATAAAAACTACAGCTCAACTCCAGCAAATCCATAAACATCATCTGCTCCTATATTCCCCCAGGTAACAATCAAAGTGCACTAGAGGACATATTAAACAGGCTTTCTACACACCTACCACAGGAAACCATAATCTTAGGTGACTTTAACATAGACTGGAACTCTTGTACTCACTCCAATTCACCCACCCTTATCAACCTGTATGGTTACTCACAAGCTATTAACTCCCCTACCAGAATAAATAATCATAATAATAAAAAAGCATCCTGGATTGGATACTTACAAATAGCCCACATAAAAAATATACAACAGGAACCCACCCAGACAACCTCAGTGACCACTCTCTAATATATATTATCAGACATAAAATAAATCTTACTATCCCAACAACCATTAGAACGACCAGATCCAAAAAAACATTTTGACCCCAACCTATTTCAAAACGATCTTAAGCACTGTAACTGGTCACCTCTTAAATTTCTCCCTATAAACGAAGCAGTTAACTACTTCAATAAAACTCTCCTAGCAATCCTCGACAATTATGCCCCAACCCGCTCTATATGAATCAAAACTAAACCAGCTCCATGGCTCTCAAATCATACTAGGAAACTGATCCATAACAGAAACAAATCATGGGCAAAATGGCGTTACACAAAGAATAGTTCCGAACACCAAACCTTTAGGAAACTAAGAAACATAACAAAAAAAGCAATTCTACAAGATAAAAATAACTTCTTCATCCAATTACAGCAATCATCCCTTAAACAACCACAAACATTTTGGGCTTCAATTAACAAACTGCTATCACCAGGCAAATCACCCACACCTAATCCATTAGGCTCCAACCCTGATAACCCTACACAAACAGCAAATGACTTTAACTCTTTCTTTACCACCTCTATACTAAATCTAGCTAATCATCTAACCCCTGATATCTCTAAACTCTCCGATTCCAACTCCACACTTCCCCCATTATTCCACCTTGAACCTATACCTACCTCCTATATCTGTTCCCTACTACAAAAATTAAAACCCTCTACCCCCTCAGCTGACAAACTACCTGCAGAATTCCTCCAGATAGGAGCCAAAGCTATTGCCTATCCCATCTCCTTATTAATCAATAGAACCATAAAAGAAGGCACAATACCATCTATCTGGAAAATCTCATACATTATTCCTCTCCATAAAGGTGACAACTCCATTGAGTTCTCCAACTTTCGCCCCATAGCCCTACTCTCGCCTCTTGCTAAAATAATGGAGAAGTGTATCCACAAACAACTACTAAACCACCTACTCCACCACAATCTCCTAGAAAACTGTCAGCACGGCTTCCGACCATTTCATAGTACCACCACAGCCTTGTTATCCTTTACTAACTGTATCAACAATAATCGCAATAAAAATCACCTTTCCTCTGCTTTCTTTGTCGACCTATCAAAAGCCTTCGACATGGTTAATCACCAACTTCTCCTCCACCTACTGAAGTCCCTCTCACTTGACACTCCTGCCATGAACTGGTTTACATCCTACCTTGAAAACAGACAACAGGCAGTTCTCTGGCAAAACCATCTTTCTGACCTCCTTCCTACCTCCCTAGGTGTCCCCCAAGGCTCCATATTAGGTCCTCTGCTGTTTTCCATTTTCATAAACAACCTTCATCTTTCTACCCCACTCTCTACCTGCATTCAATACACAGATGACTCCACTATCATCTGTTCAGGTACATCTCAAAATGAACTTCATACTCTTACACAAAAAGCTTTTAGCACAATAGAAGAATGGTTTTCTAACCACTGTCTTCTCCTCAACCCCCAAAAAAACAAACTTCTGCTCTTCACACCCTCCCACTTCTCCACCCCTCTACATTTCACACTCATATCCAGCAATGGTACCATCATTTCCCCAGAACCCACCACTAAACTTCTAGGTATTACTATTGATAACCAACTAAATTATGACTCACACATAAATAATACTATTAAGACTATTAACAAAAAACTTGGATCCCTGTACAGAATCAAACCTTTCCTTACTCTAGAAGCCAGAACCACAATAGCCAGAATTCACTTAATCTCTACCCTATTATATGCTTCCCCCATATTTACCAATCTTTCCAAAAATAACCTCAACAAACTCTCTAAATCATATAACAACATAGCCAGATTTGCGACAAACTCTCCCTATATAACTCATCACTGTCAGAACCTTAAACAACTAGGTTGGCTTGAACGCCCCCACCAACTACAATTTAACCAACTCACTATAGCTCACAAAGCCCTACATCAACCCTATAGCACCCCAATTCTTTCCACCCACATAATGCCATATAAGAGCCTAAAGAATCTACGCTCCTCAAACAAATTATTGATCCTCACTACCCTATCAAAAAACTTAGCTGGTGACTCTTTATTTTCTAACTCTGTGGGTAAAATATGGAATCTTTTACCACATGACCTAACTGCTCAGACCTCTCTTCAACTATTTAAACCTAACCTAAGACTTTTCTTCACTAACCACTGGTTATGTTCTTGTACCAATCCTGATTAACTCTCTGACCTTACAGTATCGAATACTATCTTACATTTTTACTAAATATTAACCTTTATTACTAATTGACTTATCATGCTAGTCATGACTACTATTAGCCATGACTAACTTTGAAAACTGTTTTTTTTTTAATTTAATTTGTTAAAGGATGTAACATTCTACTAATGTCAGTTTTCTTTATTTGTATCTCGGATTTGATCTGTTTTTTTATTAATTTATATGCTTGTATGCATGTATGTATTTGTATCTATGTATGTATTCTCGTATGTTTCTTAATATGTTTCTTCATATATCTTATAAGTTTTGTGGAGCTTTTCTCCCCGGGACTCTACTGAAAATGGATATGTATCCAGTTAGACTAGCCCGGTCAACAAATGTAAAATAAATAAATAAAATAAATAAATACTCTAAACCTAGGGACAATGGTTTTATATTTACCAATGAGCAGCATAATTGGGATAGAGGAAGTATAGATTTAAGGAATGACTGGGACAACAAAGGTGATGAAGTACATGAGAATAATCCTAATTTGAACTATCAGGACCCTTTTAGAATACCCGCCTCAGGAGGTCCGAAAGGCTCAGGAGCATACATTACAATGGCTACCAATGGAGGGGCAGGAACAGGGGGTGGGGCAACATGAATTACTAAGTGAAGAACAAAATGATACCAATATGGTATTCCAACAAGAAGGAGCTAAATATACTTTTAAAGGATATAAGATATTCAATTATAGTAGTTTGGAGATTAATGAAACTTGTTTTCCATTATTCTCCAAAGGTTTTAACATTGTACCCAAGCAAAAGTCAGACATCAGTAGGGTCATTATTGACTTGAAAATGTTCCTACATAAGAAAAAATGTCAAATTATGCAGGGTGAAGAGGAACATAGACTGGTTAACCAAGAATTAAGGAGAAAGAGTACTTTTAATCCACAGCTCCACCCTCGGCTGAGAAATTTTGAATCTTTGGTTGAAAAGCAACTTATGAGTGGAAATTTGAACAATAGCTTTCCATCAAATTTTACTAAAGATGAGCGTTCACTTTTAAATGATATTAAGAGTAACAAATACCTTAGGACCATGAAGCCTGATAAAGGAGGGGGCACAGCTTTTATGGCTGCTACTATATATGAGGGTAAAATGTTAAGTATTTTAAGTGAACTGGGCAAGTATGTTAGGGCATCTAAAAACAAAATAAATATTGCTCATCAACATATTCAGTTAACTCTAAATGACTTGTTATATGAAGCTTTAATTGACAATGATACCCTTATATTTTTCAAGAAAGATAAACCTAGGGTTCCCTCAATTTTTGGTGTACCTAAGGTACATATGGAAACCAATGACCTCCCCCCCCAGACCCATTGTTGCTGCAGAAGGTTCTATCACAACACCACTAGCTAGATATTTGGATGTAAAATTAAAGCACATTCCACAACGCAACCAATTTGTGCTAAGAAATTCCTAGGATCTGTTAAGGTGTATAAAGCCTGACTTTTGTAATCAACAGTTAATATTTGTCATTATTGATGTGGTGGATTTATTTGGATGCATACCACACAATATTGGTCTGGCTTGGTTTGAAGATGTATTAAATGAACTTGGTGGGTTGACATTCCATGATTTTGGACATGTTTAGAATTAATGGATTTAGCTGTCCACAATAATTTTTTTCCTTGAGGGCAAATTTTTTCACCAAGTGAGTGGGTCACCATGGGCACTAGATCCACCCCAGTTTATGCCAATATTGTCCGTATGTACTGGGAAAATAAATATTTGTATTGGATTCCCCATTCAGAAACTGTTGGTCACAATATAGATGGTTCCTGAATGACATAGTCATTTTTTGGAATGCATCTGAAAATAAACTTAAGGAATTCTTAGACTACATTACTAATAGTACACATTTTCTAAAATGTACCTACCATAGTGACAATGTAAGGTTGAATTATTTGGATATTACAATTGAAAAATTTGAGGGAGGCTTTAAGTCATGAATTTTTAGGAAAGATATCTATTCTAATTCCTTCCTCCACTTTAATAGTGCCCATCCAAATAGTCTGAAAAAGGTATAGTGAAGGGTCAACTTGTTAGAGCCAGTCTTATGACTTTGGATGATGATGATTTTGAACAATAATGTGTAAAATTAAAATACACATTCCTGAACAGAGGCTACATCAATAGGCTTATTGAAGAGTTATACAATGAAGTAAAAGAAGGTAGACAAGGGAGATGTGCCAGTTCACTTTGTAGTTCATGTAGAACACAGCCAGGGATATTGTCAGGTCCCATAGAAGTGGTATTCTTGGCCTTGGACAGTGCTGTTTTAACCTGTGCAGCAGTAATACTGGGTGCCTGGCAAACTACTGGTATTGTGATTGGTCCTTTGGAGGGGAGAGAGGGGTAAAGTTGGCACTGAATCTGTCGGCCAGTGTACTTGCAATATCTGTTGGCTTGGTAATGGAAGTACCATTGTGCAGTAGCTCAGAGCAAATCTGGGTATTGCTGTGGAGATTCTTTACATAACTATAGAAGGCCTTGTGGTTGTCTTTACTATCTGCTGCAATTCTATTTTTATAGCTAGCTTTAGAGGATTTGATGAGGGATCTCAACTTTTTTTTTAGGCTGATGAGGGGATTTTTCCAGTCTTGGGACTTCACCTTATTCTGCATCAGTTTCCTTCTTCTGTTGTAAACTTTGTTTATGGCAGGGGACTACCATATTGGCCTTCCTTTTTTACAGGAGAGCATCTTGGTTATATTGGGTATTGCGAGATCCATGCATTTGTGTATGTGCTTGTACAGTGCATTGGTGTATGATTCTGCGGTCATGCAACTATTCTCCATTTGCATGGGTGCCGTGATGTTAGCCACCTCTGTTTGTTAGGTGACCAAAATTAGCTTGGAGAAGTTTTTCATGGTGGTTACCTTTGCGGGTAGGGTGGGGTGGGAGGGACGTTGATTTCCAAGGTGATTAGTTTGTGGTCAGATCTAACCAGGGAGGAGCTGACTATTGGTGTAGAGCAACGATCTCCCATGTTAGTAATGACCAGGTCAAGGATGTTGCTACCTCTAGTGGGGGTAAGAATGAGCTAATCTAGGGCATTGGAATTAATAAACTCCAGGAAACATTGGGCAATTGTATTGGTACATGAGTAGTTTACCCATTTAATGGAGGGGTAGTTGAAGTCACCTATTAAGAGAGTGTTAGGTTGGACCCTAATATTCTTCAAGGTGCTTAGGAACGTGGAGTGAGAGTCTTGGGACATGGTTGGGGACCTATAGCAAGCTATGACCTGAATTGCTGTCTTACCCAATGTTAGCTGCACCCGAAGTATCTCTGATGCGTTATGTTGGGCTACCAATTTGGAGGTGTGTGCGTCCTTTATGAATATGGAAACACCACCTCCTTTGGAGCTTCGTCCAAGTTCTGGGGACGAAAGATGTGGAATGAATTATAGCCTGGTAGTGCAGGGGTGCTTTCTGTTGCCTTGAACCAGGTCTCTGTTACAGCACAAATATCGATGTTCTCCATTTTAAGGAGTGCCTTGAGTGAGTGCATTTTGAGAGTTAGACTTTTAGTGTTGAGCAACGTGACCCTCATATTGCATTTATTAGTAGCTGTTACGATGGTAATTTGGTCTTTGGAACACTGCCTAAAAAAGGCACTATACGGGTGGCAAGAGCCTTGGCCAGTATCTGGAAGCCCAAGGGTGAGAGATGCAGGCCATCTCTGGCAAGACATTGAGTTCTGTCAATCATGTCATCCCAAGGCAGACAGGTATTGGATCCCCTTTGAATGACACCAGAAACTTAACCAATTGTTGAAATCAATCATTTTCTGCTTGTACTGTGGTATCATTCCGGGTGATGGTAGGATGCTGCTCAGGGCTAGGGTCATACCCACATGGGCTACATAATGTAAGAGCTCCTCCATGTCTCTTTTCAAGTAGTCCAGGGAGCTACATCTCAGGTCATTCACACTCACATGTACAATGACAGAGTCATATTTGTACCTGTTATTGAGGGACCTGAGTGCATGCATTATGTGGCAGATCCTGGCACCTAACAGGCAGATGACAGTTACTTTCTCCTTATTCAACCTAGTGAGTGGGAAATCAGTGTGCCTCACTATCGAGTCACCTATGACTAGTGTGTTGGGCATGCTGTTTTGCCTTAGGGGCTTTGGTTGAGTGGCATACTGTTTAGGAGAGTTATGTGTCTCATGATTAGTGTTGTGCTGTGGTGGTTGAGTGCATTCCTGCCTTGGAGGTCTCTGCTGCTTGGGTAGATTTTTATTGAGACCCTCTGCGAAGGTGGATGTATGGTTTGCGTTTTTATGTGAAGGCAGTGCTGGTGTGTGTTCTGGATGGTTATGTGTTCCATGTGGTGTGGTGCAAGTATTGACCTTGTCCTCCTGGCCAGCTATTCTGGTCTTGGCTGGAGAATGCATAAGTGCTGGATATGTTTCCTTGCAGAATATTTAGTGCTGGTAGCACTTTTGTGTGCTACAATAATTGCTACAAGAAGTCTGGTAAAGTGCTAGACTAATAAGCTAGTATATGTGCTGGAGAGGAGAGAACTAGTAGATCTAAGGGAAAAATTGAAGAGCAGACTCTGGCACCACTCAGAAGCTTAAAAACAGTCCTGCATACAGCAGGTCTGTATCTGGACTAGACTAGTTACAGGAAAGGCTGGAAACAAGCGCAAACATGGGCTTTTAAACCGGAAAGTTGAGAGAGATGGAAAAACTGTCCAAACGGACAATAAACTACAATTTCTGGGCCAGGAATCACTCCTCTTATGGTAGATAGGCTACCTAGTGCTTACCACTCCCACTGATAAGCTCGAAGGCTTCCCTCCAACACAGAAAGGCTTGTGGGGCTCAGAAGCTTACAAACAGTCTTGGACACAGCAGATGTGTATCTGGACTAGACTAGTTAGAGGAAAGGGGGGAAACAAGTGCAAACACAGGCTTTTAAGTCAGAAAGTTGAAAGAGATGGAAGAAACTGCCCAAAAGCCCAATAAATTACAATATATGGGCCAGAAACCACTCCTCTTGTGGTAGATAGGCTACCTAGTGCTTACCACTCCCACTGATAAGCTCGAAGACTTCCCTCCAACACAGAAAGGCTTGGGATCTCAGAAGCTTACAAGCAGTCCTGGATGCACCAAATCTGTATCTGGACTAGACTAGTTACAAGAAAGGGGGGAAACAAGTACAAATGTGGGCTTTTAAATCGGAAAGTTGAGAGAGATGGAAAAACTGCCCAACAGCCAATAAATACAATGTCTGGGCCAGAAACCACTCCTTATGTGGTAGATAGGTTACCTAGTCCTTACCACTCCAACTGATAAGCTAGAAGGCTTCCCTCCAACACAGAAAGGCTTGGGGGGGGGGGCTCAGGAGCTAACAAACATTTCTGGATACAGCAAATCTGTATCTGGACTAGTCTAGTTACAGGAAAGGGCAAGTGCAAATGGGGGCTTTTAAATCAGAAAGTTGGAAGAGACCAATTTCTGGGCCAGAAACCACTCCTTATGTGGTAGATAGGTTACCAAGTGCTTACCACTCCCATTGATAAGCTAGCAGGCTTCCCTCCAATACAGTCAGGCTTGGGGGCCTCAGGAGCTTACAAACAGTCCTGAATACAGCATACCTGTATCTGAACTAGACTGGTTACAGGAAAGAGGGGAAACAAGCTTAGAATTTTTTTTAGTAAAGTGGAAAAGGAGAAAGATGAACTGAATATAATTCAAGGTTAAGAGTCTAAGTGAGTTGGCCTTCACAGATGTTCTCTCTCTATTAGGTAGAATGAGCTACTGACACTAGACTGGGAGGAGTGTCCCAGATCAAATATACAGTATGGGTGGGCAACTGCAAAGCCACGAAGTATAAGAACAAGACAACAATAGGGAGAGGGGGTGGGAAACTATTACAGCTACTGGCTGTAGCCACTAAATTAAGGTTTTAAACAGATAAAGGAGCAAGGAGACTCTAGAGAATGCTTTTAACTGCAAACAAATCAGTTATATGATACCTGACTAGAACACAGAAACCTCAAAAAAATGCACAGAAAAGCACGGATAGAGCACTCAGAAACAGAAAACACAGCTCTCAGTATAAAAAAGTTTACAGTTAAGCAATTCAGTAAACATTCAATTAGAGTAATGAAATAGTATCCAGCAATGAAAAATACAGTTAAACAGTATAAAACAGTAAATAAATGCAGTGAAACAGTAAAAAAAGCTTTATAACAGTGTAAAATGAAGTAGATTAACTGTATAGCACAATTATAAGCATTACAGAAATGCAATTCAATGAAATAAATGTAAGAAATAACTTATTCTGCTCTTGGAATCTTAAGGAATTTCTGCTTAGTCCCAGTAATGACTCACCATCCACAGCCTGGTTAATACAAGTACAACCCTTTGCAGACACAGGGTTTATATGCCAGAAAGGATGGAAGAATCAAGAAGATCAAATTACTACTCAGACCTACTAGACCCTGCTGTTACCCAATCACTCATGCTACAGAAGGACAGGAAACACTGTTACTCTCAGTAATAATGAAGGCAACACACTATCAGCAGAAAATGGCTGCCAGAAACACAGGAAACTCAACAAACAAAACTACCAGACCTAGACAAAAGTAGGCCTATATCAAGATTATGCTACCTGAGTAGAATTCAGAAACCTCATGATAAATGCACAGAAGGAGCACTCACAAACAGAAAATAAAAGTCTCAGTATGAAAAAGTAATTTACAGTTTAGTAATTCAATAAAAATGCATTATAGTAATGCACACTATTACAGCTACTACCTGTAGCCACTAAATGAAAGTTTTAAACAGATAAAGGAGCAAGGAGACTCTAGAGAATGCTTTTTACTGCAAACAAATCAGTTATATGATACCTGACTAGAACACAGAAACCTCAAAAAATGCACAGAAAAGCACGGATAGAGCACTCACAAACAGAAAATTTACCAATATGGGTGACCAGTACAGCCTCCCAATGTGAGGTCCTCCCTGGTGGGATCTGGCCACAGATCAGTCTCTTTAGAATTACCAGTTTGTATGCCATTTATTATCCCCTTTGAGATGGTTGACATAGCGTGACTGCACCTACCTCTTCAGATGGGACAGGCAAGTATGCAGAGCTCTACACCCATGCATTATGTCAGCAGCATTACAACTGCATGAACTCAGCTGTATGTGACACTAGAGACACAAACTCATCATGACTGAAGTGTGGACAACTGCCTTTAACAGGCTGTAAAATAACAGGTCAACAGTGCTGTGTGACAGTTGGGGTGAGGGTGCCCCCCGACATGGAGACACTACCTCCTCAGCTAAAAGAAGCAGATAGTGTTGTTGTGATATTGTGTAGACACGGTAAGTGACAAAATTAGCCATCCACATAAAGCAGAATCACAGCGCACAGTGTAGTTATACATGTCTCCGCAAAGGACAAGTCCAGATTGTTGGTGACCTCATATTTCATGATGGGTCTGTACTTATACCTAACCCATACTCCCACACTGTCTGAATCAACTACACTCCCTTGTCCCCACCACATGTGATACATTACATTCCTACAACCTGTCCCATAACTTCTATATTTACAGAGTAGTTCATAACTGGCCTCTCATTAGAAGATACACAGCATCTATTGCACATTCCAACATTCCAGGCTACATCCCAAATGTGATCTGACTAGGATTAATAACACAATTGGGAAACCTTTCAATCATACTGACACCGCTGGCTGCATACCAGCTGAGTGGACAACGGCAACTGTTATAACCTTGCACAGAGGTGGTGCATTTACTGACCAACATAACTATGCACCTATTTGTCTAAGTATCCATATCTGTATGCCCATATGGGGGTCATCATGGAGCTGATTAGCGCACACATATGTGATCTACACAAAGTTGACTGTACAAAGTTGGGATATTTATCAGGGTGAACATGACTATTACACGGGGTGGACATTTCCGAGGCAGTCACCAAGGACCTGGGTGAGGGTATATCAGGGTGTACAACCCCATAGACTGATCCAAGCCATCTGACTATATCCTCCACTCAGGCAACATTTACAATGCACCCACTTAGGCATCCATGATACAGTCATTATAGGGGTCACTAAGTGGCCAGTTGCTGGCACACATGCACAACATAGGGACATCCACCTCCAGGGATGATCTGTAAGCAGCAGTGCTCAATAGGGTGCAGTCCTAGGTCCTCTACTGCTTAGAATCTATTTAACCATGATACACGTGACTACTGAATGACTGTGGCTAACAATGTTGGCTGATGCCTGCAGATTGTGAGCACTCACAGACTCTCTGTGGTATGTCACTGTC
The DNA here is from genome assembly GCF_019279795.1 of Protopterus annectens. Classification (NCBI taxonomy): domain Eukaryota; kingdom Metazoa; phylum Chordata; order Ceratodontiformes; family Protopteridae; genus Protopterus; species Protopterus annectens. Next base: position 739,482,477 of record NC_056731.1, on the reverse strand, counting down.
CCACAAGAGGATATTGTGAACACATGCTTGTTGACATACTAATGGCCATAACCTCCATGCAAATATATATGTAGTATCATTTCCATTAGTTAGACCTATTTACCTGGTAAGTAGCGCATCAGTCACAACATGTGATGTACAGACTCAGAGGTGAAAGAACTGGGCACACAGACCTGGCCACACAGGTTTACACCTAATGTGCCTCATATCACCATGTCTCTGCAGTGGTATGGCAGGAATCATATGGCTTAGCTGAGGCCACATTTTGACATTCTTATAACCTTCAAGTACTTTTCCCTCAGCATGCCTATATCTGAGTGCAATGGCCATTTGTTGATGCATCTTTCCAAGCAGTACTGGCAATTGTACACAACAGTATGGTCCCTCACAAGGACACTTCGCATCTTCAGTATGTGTTCAATGGGGATCCTCTGCAATGAGTGTCATTATCACCTGTGGTGTGTAGACTACTCACAGGTGATCTGTGCCTTGCATACAGGGCAGTGTGTGACCCTGCTTGATTACATATACTGCCTATCTGTAGGAGGCATAGTAGATGGATAATTCACTGTAAGGACATTAACCTCATATATGACATTAGTACCACATGTTTGTGGGAGAGATTTGTTTAGCAGTCTTAAACACACCCTTGAAACATAAGCCTGCCTAATGGCACACAGAGCACCTCAGTGCACCTCAGCACATGCCATCTGTATGATTGGCTGGGCGACCGTCATCTCAACATAGGTGTCTGCCTGTGTCCCTCTTGGACGAGGGCAATATGTGCTGATCCTGTAACTATGGGTATAAAGATGTCTATGATTATGAGGGCTGTATGGCCATTATGCTAGTGAAGTTCAAACATCCTATGGTTCTATAACATGATGTAAAATGCTCTAACATGCTCACACACAAACATGGCTACATTGAGGCTAGCACCACTTCTAATCACTGTGTACAGGACATGACAAGGCATACACGTAGTGCAAGTTGGCTGTATGTATATGAGAACACTTACCTATGTAATGATATACACTACAGATCACAGTACATGATGCATGCAACACACCTTATGCCTGCTAGTACTATCAGTTTAAGACATATGGTTGATAACATCAGCAGACTTTGTTGTGGTCAGTCCTTTTCAGGGAGGGGCACATCACACACTACAAATAAAATACTGCAAAACCCTACGTATTTCTAAGTTACCAAGGTGATCATTTTTATGCCATATGGATATACACACACACCAAGTAACCTGAAGTGAGATAAGAATCCCTACCTATCTAGTCTTGCGCACTATAGCTAATAATACTTGTTACATGTGCCATGGCATAAGTCTGATTCTATACTGTCAGCTGGTAGTCTTAAGGTTCATGACATCATCAGACCTTGTAGAAGAGGGCAGTGTGGAAGCCAGCAGCATGTTACAGGTACAAAAAGTGAATAACCATTGCAGGTGGACAGCCCATGAGGGCATGTCAGTTGTTTTGGAGGGGGATACACACACACACACACACACACACACACACACACACACACACACACACACACACACACACCAAGTGGCCTGGAATGAGATTAGAACTCCTACCTCTCTAGTCTTATACACTGTAGATTACAGTACATATTACATGCCTCACAGGTTGTCTGTTGCATACATGATTGCAGGCACAGTACTTGTGGATTACACAAACTAGGCTTGTGTTGAACAGCATCTGTGGCCTGCAGATTTATATTGCTTCATACTGTTATCTGCAACTAGTAGCCTAGCAGTGAGATGACTGTTATTATCCTAGCTATGTGTGTATGGTTACCAGTATGGCCATATGTGGCTGTTTGCACTTACACAGGCAAACCTGTGGGCAGTAACAACATGCTGTGTCCATGTGTTTGTTGACAACATTATACATTACACCACCTGCTCACCTGTGTCTGTCTATGTGGTGACATCCAGCAGGCACAGGTGTTTGTAGGTAAGTGGATTATGTACTGTTGAGCCCATAGTTTGGATCCTTTGAGCAACAGTATGGATGTGTGATAGTGCAGATTTACTCACCATTATTAGGGTATGTAGAGCAATACAGACATCCATACACATGTTTCTGTATATAACAGTGATTCCATACACATATTTATGTATATAACAGGGATGTATATATAAATGTAGCTGTGTGTGTGTGTATGATATATATATATATATATATATATATATATATATATATATATATATATATATATATATATATATGTGTGTGTGTGTGTGTGTGTGTGTGTGTGTGTGTTATGTAGATATATGGGGAGAGTCTATGTATCATTTTAATATATATAGCTATATATATATATATATATATATATATATATATACATATATATCAGTATATATCCATTTGACACTACATAGAGATAGATATACTATATATGTGAGAGAGAGAGATAGTGACAGACGGATATGTATACATACAGGTCTGTATGTATAGACATATCTATACATAACAGGTCATTTTGATGAAGGGGCAATAGAATTGTGCACATTTTAACTAACTGTATGGGCATGCCCAGTGGGGATGTCAGTACATATAAAGTGACTCCAGGCCACACCTACCTGTACTCCAGTCTAAGATTTTGTGTGTTACATTCAATGACATCTCTCCCTGTTCTGCAGTACTGCACTTTACTCAAAATGTCCATGGCATTCCCCAGCTGTCTGCTGTACTTAATATGTGACTGAGGTTCATAATGTTACACCACACACAGACTGACAATCTGTGAAAACACCAACATAATAATACCTCACATGCAAAGAAATGTGACTACTTCCAGATTAGAACAATCAAAACTATCAACATGCTAACTTCTCTAGTCCACTGAGCCACACAGACTGCCAGACAGAGAGGAGTCATTCATCACACAATCAACAGCATAAATATGTACGTTGTTATTCCTACATTACGTGTGACATACAATGTGTGATTGAGTTCTGTGTTACAGCCCTGAGATTGCCTGGTCTGTTGATATACCATTGCTGACTTACTGTTAAAGCAGTTGTATGGGATCATCGCTGTGTTGGGTGTGGGGGAACAGCAGCACATGATCTGCTGGGATAGACAATAGTCCAAATATCGTGTGATCCCACTGTTTAACATCTGCCTTGACTGCTGTAGTGAATATTCCAACCATGAGGCCTAGTGATTATTAGGAAATGCATACTATTGGACTGGTTTATCTTTAGTCCCATGTGAATGTTACTTCAGTCCACATAGCCCACTATATTTCCTTGCATAAATGCAGCAGATTCATACATATGATACCATATTATAGTAATCCTTACAAGTAGTGTGTAGGTTAGAGACTTACCTTGTGAATGCAGCAGTTAACAAAACTGTAGTTCAGGACTGACTCAGTGTGATGCAAGCAGCACACAGCCAATACAGGGATAGGTAAAGGTTGTATGGGTTGCCTGGCATCAACAATTGTAATATATGTATGTGAGTAGGAGTAAGGTGTCAGTCTCTAGGGCCCTAGGTTGTCAGTGAATGTGCTATGCATTGTCTCTTAACCAAAGCCAGGGTGTACTGGGCATGCCTACATCTGCCTACAGGGAATCATCAGGGGGTTCCTCCTCCAAGTCCTCCTGTGACTGCGGTTGTGGTGACCTAGGCACTGGTGGAGGCCTTGTACCCCTTCCCTTTGTTGATCCTGCTGCAGCTGTTTCCACAGGATCATATTGTGTAGCATGGCACATACTGTGAACATATGTGCACATGTGGCTGGAGAGTACTGCAGGGATCCACCAGATATATCAAGGCACTGAAACTGTGACTTCAGAAGCCCAAACACACACTCTGTGATGTTCCTAGTATTTATATGTACCTCATTATGGCATTCTTTGGTGGGTGGGAGTGCATTTCTGATGGGTGTCATCATCCACGGTTCCAGTGCGTAGCCAGCATCCTACAGTAAATGGCCATGTGGGATGTCCCCCTAGCAAACATCTGCTACAGCGGTGATGCATGCTGGCTATGGGAGTCGTGATAACTGCCAGGGCTGCCAGCACACACACATTCATGATAATACCCTGGCCATTGCACACAACCTGGCAGTTGATGGAGTGGTACCCCTTGTGGGTGACATAGATTCTACCCTGCTCACCGGGTGGTGACTTAATGTGTACATGAGTGCAATCTATGGCACCCAGTACCTCAGGGTAGTGTGCTATATGGTAGAAGTGTTGCAAATTGCTGGCCCTCACCTCAGGGGTAAGGGGAAAAGAAATGTGCTCACTAGCATGTGGTAGCATGACCCCCATCACCCCATCATGTCCCCAGTTGCTCTTTGGAAAGTACCTGAAGCTAGTATCCTAAAGGGCTACACATACCATCTGTTGGCTCTCAGTCTGAGTTGATGGTGGCAGAGCTCAGTGAGTTCTTGTAGTATGTCCCTGTCCACCCTGTAGCACTCTACAATCTCCAAATCATGTAGCTTCTGGAACATTACCCTAGACCTGAACACACTTTTCCTTCTCTGTCTAAGGCCTATTATCTAGCACATACAGTGTAGCAGACCTGGAGCAGCCCCTAGCATTCTCTCAGCTAAAATGTTCAAGTCTGCAGTCCAATGGTACAGAGTATGGGGAAAAACTCAGATTGTAGGGTGTATGCATACTTTATAGTGCTCTGCAGTAGGTGCTGACTGTATGATTAGCTATCTGTGATGCATTCCACCTGCCTAGTATATCATTAACATCATTTAATGGCCCTAGTTTAAGTTAAACAGGGGGCAAAACTAATTAATATGTAATTGGCTTTTAGATACACTCAGTACTGTGGTGTGCCATGCAGATGTGCACCCTGTGGGTAAACAAAGCTTAGCACTTAGTGTACACACCCTCCAGAATTCCACACACAGCATGTTGGTGCACCACGTAAACACATGGAAACATTTGCTCCTTAGCTAAACAAAGCTTAAAAGTTAATGCACCCCCCCCCCGAAAGGACATGGTCAACATGGCACCATGCCGTGCAAACAGGCACAGCTAAGCTGAAATAATCTTATTATCTTAAGTCACCCTCCCCTGATGTCAGCTACCTCCTCTGTAAATACCAACATGGTTCTCTGCCTACATGAAGGGGATATGCGGATATGATTACCCCTTTATGCTATTCAGTAACTCCACCTCATTTGCATAGGGATCCATGCTCACAGCCTGGAAACTACACACTTCATAGCCCTACTATGTTAGCAACAGCACCACTGCACCATTGTATATATTCCATGCAAGGTCCTGCAATACATTTCTGTCACATAATATTAATTTTGTTTTTTCTAATTTTTTTTTTATAAAGCACGTTTGCACACTGTGGAATGCTGTGCAAACATACCCAGATTATTAAAAAAATTGAAATTAATTGAACTTATTTTGTTTAATTTTTCAGACACACAGGAGGATAGTTTCGCTCATATCTGTATCTGGCATGCCATTTCTGGCCATATATCTATATGTTTACAGTCCTTTTTGTCTGTCTACACTCCTGTACATGGAATTTTTCCATGTACACTGCAGACACTGACACGGGGTCTGAACATCTGCCTACCTGCTTGCTGGATTGTTCTACTTAACTCATTTGCATGAGATTCACCTGCTTATGAGGTGATTTGCATGCCATGGAACTTCCTCTTTTGGTGCTTACATGCGTGCCACTCAGCAATGCCTACTGAGTCTAAAACCTACCTTTCATATAAGCAGCACTGTGCGATGCCTACATGGTAAAAAATGGGTAGGCTTTATTAAATTCCCCCCTTGCTCTCAGTATAAGTGACTTACTTCAGTATAAGGCCTATATATAAACAGGCTTACTACAGGGACCGGATTCCAAAACACCTGCTCTCGGCCTACTCTCAGTATAAGTGGTCATGTACACTGAGAGCAAGTCTTTTGGAATCAGGGACATAATTCATTTTATTTTTTTCAGTAAGATATGGATAGCACTGGGCAATAAGCATGTTTCAAGCCTTGAAGGAATTAGTATTTGATCATTATTTAAAATATGATAAAAAGTACCATCTGACTGTATTATTTCCTTTTTGAAGCAGAAAGCATTGTCCAATTGGTGTGCTTTAACTTTAGAAATTAACTCCTACTGAATTATTATTTCATATTGCTTTAATTATTTATTTATTTTCAATTTGTAAACTAGGTAGGTGTACTAGTCTTTGTTCTTAGGTCTTGATAAGCTATTAGCTTGTCATTGTCAGTTGGGTCTGTTTTCCACTTTAAAGTAAAAAGGAGGAAACTCAATAACTTGGTGTAAAGTTATTTTCCACTGATGAGAGCATCATTTGTGAAGCATGTATTAGGTTTCTTTGGGGATTATCTATATATTTATGTATTGCAATTAGCAAAAATTAATCTGCGTGCTTTGTGGATCTTGATTTGATGAAAATCTTAGATGAAACCAAGTTCCTTACTGTTTCCCAGAACTGTTTTGGTTGACTCAGTTGAGTCTTTTGTGCTTTTCTACCATATGCAATTTATTATAATTTTTGTTCTTAGGTCTTGATAAGCTACTAGCTTGTCATTGTCATCTGGGTCTCTTTTCCACTCTTTCCATGCCCCTGCCTATTTTGATCCACTGAAGCAACTCCAAGGTTAGCCAGGTGTTGTGTGATGACTATTGTGGTATTGCCTGAAATATGAAATGGGGACAAACATATATATATATATATATATATATATATATATATATATATATATATATATATATATATATATATATTTATGGGTGTTTGACAGTTGGTAGAAAGACCTAAATATTGACAGCCTAAATACTGACAAAAATATCTAATGTTCAAAGTACTGGCAATTAAAATATTTAAATACAAAATATTGACAGTTAAAAATATCTAAACAAAAATATCAACAAAACCTAACCATGCCCAAACCAATTTTTTCAGGGGGCAAGCCACCTGCACCCTGCATGCCGCCCTGATAATTAAACAATAATCCATGGCTGGGTTTGGGTAATGTTGGATTTACCCACAGTTGGTGTGCAAAGCCGGAGTGGTCAAACAAAGCCAGCTGTATATTTATCCAGCATTGCCCACACTAAGGAGTGGGTTAATGCTATTATAGAATGACATTATTTAAGAAAGAAATTGCTTACCTTTCTCAAATAATGCCTTTGTATAATGGCACTGTAGTGCTCCTACATGTTGTTTGACATTCTTCCGCATTTTCTGATGTTCTGTGCATGCATATGGGACTTACATTCCCACACATGCACAGTACATCGGTGCTGTTTAAGAGAAGCAACAAAGAAAAGAGAATCCCCCTGATGTTTTTTTTTTTCCTGTTCCTGCTAGTCTTAATACAAGAAACCTGTACAAATAGCAACATAACATAACATGAGGGAATGAAGGTCCATAAAAAGGGACAGATTTTATTGCTCTCATAAACTTAGAAAGTTACTTGAAGGAGAACTTTTGTGTTAGCATGCATTTTCTGAAAGATATGAAGTCTAAACTTCAAATGTCTGTCCTTATTTAATGACTTCAATCCTTAGTGGCTTGCCAGAAAAATGCATCTCTTATGAGAAAAGGAAGAAGACTATGAGGCAAAAATCTGGAAATTCTGTGAAAATCTGGACAGTTCAGAGGTATAACAGTCTGTCAAGATTTAAGGAGGGAGAGCCCAGAAATACAAGGAAAATCAGGCATGCTTCTATTTCTTTAGTTTTGCAGAATGCACCTGATTTTTTTCTTGTATTTTGTTCTGTCCTCAGCATATGCTAATAAAAAAGTCTGGCCACTCAATGGTACTTCAGCGGCTGGACTTTTTCTTCTGGTATATGTTCAAATTACAATGGGCATGTTGGTTAGGCTGTCCAAACAGCATGCATGTTTTTGAATACTGATGAGAAGTCATTATATAATTATATATACCAAATCTGAAGCCACACAACAGTGGGGAAAGGGCATATACCCTTCCCTAGAGTAACTTTAATGTTGTCAGTATATCAGGAACATTAGCTTTAATACATCATATCAGATCATGGAAACAGGGAGGATTAAACTTTCCTGATATAGAAACATATGTAAAAGGATCACTATCTAAAACAATCTCAGCTTGGATAAGTCCAAATTATTCTGCAAATTGGAAATAATTACAAACTGTAATATCAATAAATGAATTTGATTTATAAAAAAAAAAATTCAAATAACAGATAAAAAAACATTTGCCATGGCACATATTATGTATTAGTATGCAATATAACACAACTAAGCCCACTAAAACTCGTATGATTAAATATTACATTGACTCATTTAGGAAAATCATTAATGCAAACATAGATTTAAAAATCTGGTTTGATCTTTTAACACCATTCATAGTTACAAAGACTATCCACATAAAATATACAGATAAATAATTCATTCCTGGGAACAGAAAGTATTTGTTTGTTGGTTTCAATGTATCAAAGAACTAAAAGTTCTGGATATGCAAACAATAGAAACAATATACAAAATTCTACAAGACTGGCTAACTATGCAAAGCATTCTGACGTATTCACAAGATTTATGCAGAATAATTAGTAATTCTTCATTTAAAGAAATACCTAAACTTACAAAATACCTATATGAAATCATATATAATGATTATGACATGGGAAATAGTATTTTGAAATTTTACAAGATATTGCTAAGTTATAAAACAACAGCCAAATCCTCATATTGCAATTATATAACAAAAGGACACTCATTACAGCTAACTGAATAAATTAAATCAAATATTTTTTTATCAATAAAACATACATCCTTTACAAAATACTAGAAAGTTTTTAATTGGAAATGCTTGCACAGAGCATTCTTAACTCCAGATAGAATTACTAAAATTAATTCTTCCACAAAGGGATTATGTTGGAGGTGTGAGGAAAATACACAATGCAGATTGGAATCACATTTTTTCAACTGTATTAAAATTAAGCCATTTTGGGATGGTATGAAAAAACTTTTTACAAGCTTTATTTAATGAATCGTGTAACTTATCTAAAGCTCTAGTATTATTAAATTTGTATGGAGGTCCTCATTTGAATGAGCCAAATATGGATCTAGTATGGACACTACTTGCAATCTCAAGGAAGTGTATAACAAGAAGATGAAATACAAACACAATACCAACTTTGGAAGACTTCTACAACCTACTGAAGACCACAGCATTGTTGGAAATTAAATAATTAAGGATTCATCCTAAGCCATTTATTAACAATCCATGGAAAAAAAAGTCTTATCATTGGTTGACACTTTACAATAACTGAACAGATGCACTCTGGTAACTGGATTGTTATATCTATAAAGTAATTGTATATACTGTGCTCTGTTATAGTATCAGGCTGATGTAAATACTGTACATAGTTATTTAAGATGTTATATACAAATACTATGGAATTTATTCAACTGTATTTGAAAAATAAAAAAAATATATTTGAGAGAATATATCATGGAACAGGGATATTCTAAATGTATTTGCACTGAAGATGGCATGAAGCAAAGGTGGCAGAAAAGATGCATTACTTAGAACATTTGTTAAAGGTTATTTATTTATGCATTCATATTTAAATCTATTTAGCATGTGTTATTTATATATTTTATCTTTTTTTTCCCCAAATCTCTTGAAGAGCATGTTGTTGTGGGGAACTGCTCACCATGGATGAAATTCATAGTCTCTGAAGCCCTCAAGAAATTAGTGTCCACCATCATACCTCCCTTTACCCCCCTACAAAACTGCTTTAAGTCTAAGATCATATTTGGAAAGCATTAAGGAGATTGCAAAAAGAGGGAAGGATTACCAAGCATCTGGAAAAAATGAAATGTATATAGGATTTTTCAGTTACAGATGATAGGACCACTTATGCTAGTAGAGGATTTTTGGAGAATGGCTCAGGGTGATGATGTCACTTTAGGATCAGTAAACAGTTTCCTGATAAAATTATCATGTATTTTTGCTTGAGGAAATATCTGGTGGTAGTAAATGGCAGGTCAGCTATATTTCTGACTATGATCAAAAATAAAAATTTAGACCAATTCCTGGAAACAGTTCATTTGTCTCTTCTTGCTGACATTTATTTCTGTAAAATCTTTACTTATAAAAGCTTGACAGCAAGAGATGGAGATGTTAACTATCATTTTCAGTAAAATATGAACATTTTCTGAACAAATGGAATCAATCTGTAATGTATATAATAAATATTTTCTGAATTAAGTCAGAGATTAGTGCTTAGCCTTAGCTGTACAATAATTTTGAGCATTGAACCCAACATCTTGCATGTTTTTATTGTTGTGCCCCCATCTTCAGTCAAAATGGGAAGAAAGGTTAAAGCTGATAAGACGACTAACAGCACTGACAGTGATAAGGGGCAAGTCTTTCTTTGTCTAAAAGCTGGACATCCTGCAGTGGCAGTTGTTTCAGTCTGATGGGTTCTTTATCACTTCATTGCTGAGAGCCATCACATAACTTTAGATGCTGCCCAGTATTCCTATGAGGTAATACACATTGTCTCATTGATCATGCAACCATACCATTTCAAATCAAGACTAACTTGCTACCAGGCATGTCATGGGCTTTTTACATCAGCATATAATCTTCCTGAACACATTCAAATGACATTTATGCAAGGTTTTAGTCCTTAGAAACATGACTAACTCTCAAACAATCCACATATCAGTTTCCTTCATGACTTTCCATATCTATAATATTTGAGAGGACTGTTTTCTCTCTTGACATCTGATCTTCCTTATGAGAAGTCTCTTGTTCGACTATAACTTTTCTTGGAGACATCTGAGGAGCTCCATTTGCAACTATCACAATTTGTACACTCTTTTTTCCTGTGATATTAATGTATTAGAGGATTCTACTTGCTAATTTTCCATATCATTTGCTTGTTTCTCTTATACAAAAAGCTCTGATTTCTCATATACAGTGTTCCACCTTCTCAAGAACAACACAGGTCCACAGTTTATCTGCCTGACCAGCTATTACAGCTTCAGACTGGAAAAATCCCCATGGCTTTTACATTGTTAGTCTTTCTCTCCAACTTATAAATCCGGCAATCTTCTGCAGTTTCTGTTGAAGTATTTCTGTTTTTGTTTATTTCTTTCCAGCAAGTCCATCACTTTGTATTGACTTTTAGGCATCCCACAGTGTACTTGCTATTAGCAGCTGAACTGGAGAAAGGCCGAATCACAGCAGAAGATAATTCCTATATTCCAAAACCATAAACTGACAATCGTTGTCACTTTCACTATTGCTCTATTCAGCATGACTCAGATTTAAAGCAAACAGTTAAGGAATGTTTGTTTTATCAATCAAAAAATACAATTTAAAACAACCAGAAAAATATGTTTAAAACAATTAGGAAGGTGGATCCAAAAGACAGGTAAATGTATACATTGTCTTAAAAAATTTTGTGAGGGCATGGAATTAAAATGACTCCAAAGCCCAAGCAACATATAATCAGCCACTGCTAAAAGAATACCTAGTAGTCAGAAAGTTACCTCATCACAGAGCACCTCATCCCAGTGAAAATACTTCAAGTCAACCTCTACAAACTGGTAAGACTTTTCATTTATATGAGTAAAGAGGTTCACAAAATATAACTTACTGTACTTAATAGCTGATAACCCCGAGACTGAGCAAATAGTAACTATACTTGGGAAGGAGCAAAAGCAAGGAGCCTGCTTCTCAGGTGTTGTAAATGTGGTGATGAGAAAATACATAAAAATGCCCTGTTGTACAAGAATCTATGGATGGTTAAGAAATGGAATAAATAATTGTTTTATTTATAATGCTGTACAAAGTAATAATAAATCTGATTACAATTTTGCTTTTAGTTATCTGTGTGGTAACACACAAAATGCTGGCAATGAAGTGCCATTTCAAAGCATTAATAATGTATTTAAATTGAAAGGCAGTAGATATAATACTAGACTTTAGAAGTATGATGACTGGTTTCCAGCGAGTTATGAAACAAAAACCTGCTCACTTATAGTGACCAAATGGGTGCACTATGCATGTATAGGGGTACAGAATACTACCTGCCTACCAGATTATTGCTTAGCTCAGTGTATGGGGAGCTTCGGCATCATGTAGGGTATAACTTAAAGGATACATGAATCATGGAGAATTACTTTAATGACATGTGGCACCGAGCCTCCCAAATGTTGATGAATATACAGGAGACAAGAAATGATGTTATGAGATGTTTCCCTTCTCCTACCTACAGTAGGATCTCTGAAAGGAAGATAGTATATTTTAAAAGGTTTGTCATTGGAAATCTTTGTCAGTTTTATCAAAAGGGCTCTATCACACTCTTGAGACATGTCATTGTGAGTCATGGATTTATGGAAAAAAAAACAGTGAAACTATAATAGAACAGTGAATGTCAGCAATTACATTTCTTCTTTAGAGGTGTTCCCAGTACACCCCAATATTGGGAGGGGGCTGCACTCCTTGCTGCTTCTATATACTAAATGTGAGACTACCATGCTTCAGAGAAAGGGGTACAAGATACAGTGATCAGTGGTCGCAGACTTATAATACGTGGCCCCCTATTTCTTGCACTAAGCTTAACTATTATAGGACTCTCACTTAATGATTCTTGGACTTAAAAGTACTGTCTACAAATGTCTTACTTTATGTGTCCTTATCCAGTTCTGTTAGTATCTGAGTTAGAGTGTGGTTGAAAAGGATCAGTCTGACCATACCACCTACCAGCTTAACAAAATTAAATAAAATAAATCGATTGATAAATAACATGGAAGAGAATCATAGATTAGTGGAAGTTTCCCTACGGAACAAAAATGATCTCATTAATGATGGTGGCATGATGTTAGAATGCCTGCAATTAGAATCCTCCAGGTCAACAAGTCCAAATTATGACACATTGAGAACAGTCACCACTTGAGAATCCTAAAACAAATCATAGGTGTCTAGTGGACTGCCAAGAATAACAGGCAGCATTTCTGGTTTCATGCACTTAGGAGCAATCTGCAAGATACTTTAGAGCTTGAGTAATGGAAGAGATGAGTTTCTGAAGTGGCTTCTGGTGCCATAACCATATTATAAGTATTGAAAGTAGCACAAGGCCATCTGTTGGGTCATCACTGGGGAGCAGAGAAAAAAAGGAAAAAAAATATCATGTGGATTATGCCAGGGGTTTACATCACAGAGATGGTGTGTCCCAAACAAAAAATGTTCGTGTTCTTTATAAACCTGACAAGGAGCCTTTAGTATCCTATGTTTGTAGTATAAATGGCCTTTGATAGGATGGCTATGGACTTCATATGATCTTTACCTGAGTTGGATAGGAAAATCAGCTGGCATTAGAAATTGTAGTTTGTTAGCAGGTCCCTAAAAGCCATCCCACGGCAGATAGCCAGAGCTTATGGCATTGTCAGAGAGATAGTTCTATTATGTAGCTGCCATACTGTAGTAACTTGGGGCCTATCAGACACAGTAAAAGAAAGACAGAGGAAAAGACTCCTTACCACTGTTTATTAAAACATATGTCCCAAATACAAGTGAGATTTTAAACTATAATATCATTAGTAATGGTACATATGACCAAGGAACGGAATGCTTAAGCTCAGGCACACAGACAAAGAGAGACCTGGTGACAGCGCTCACTCAGACACAGATGACACAATCCTGATTACCTTCTAGGAACCCTGTAAAGTGCTGGAAAGAGTAAGGCCACCAAAGTATAAGGTATCTCAACCTAATAGAGGGAAACAGTAAGAGATGTTCCTGTTAATGTGCTAATTATTCTGGTGTGCTAGAGAAAACATGGCATTACTTGTAATCTAGGAAACGTTTTGGGTCCCAGCACTGAAACTGCAATAAAAAAGCAACAGGAAATATGTTCTCTAATGCAGAAGGGAAAAAAAAGTAAAATTTTATTAAGGGAAAAAAAAGATGTTTTCCTCCATGGTACAATTAACTAAACTGACACATTATGCTTATTTGATATGGTCTTAAAGAACTTTTGAAGCAAAACATGAACATGCTGTACAGGAGAAAATAAATATTTTTGCTATTGGCATTATTCAAGAATTCTGTAGTGAGAAGGTTGTACTTATAACCAAGACAGGTGGTAAGGAGGGTAGACAACTAGTAGCTACTCCAATCAAGTGTCTCACAGGCCTGGATGACTAAAAAACTGTTCAGTACTCTCCCTTCTTCAGTGGTAAAAGCAAAATTATTCCAGACAAGAAAGGCCATCTAGACTGATGTCAGTAAGTGGGAAAGTGATGGAGAGGTTCCATCTAGCTTTAGGACTCAAATCAGCAAGACTTCACTGCTAAAAGAAGCTGCTAAAATACACTGCATTTTTGACTATGTGATAGTAGATGTGGATGGAAAAATCTCAGTGAATGTGGTCTGAGTGAACTTTAATATGGCCTTTGGCTTGACACTGCATCAAAGTTTACTTATTAAGCTGAAATGGCTAAAAATAGTGCAGAAGCATATATGCTTTCCTATGGGGTCTAAAATAAGAAAATCTGAAGTTATTGGTAATAGGAGCACTTGGTGTCAGGGAGCAAGACAGGTGACTAAAAGACTGCCACAAGAATCAGTGCTGGGGCCCTCACAATCCAAAAATTTCTCTTGATATGTTAGAAAGGGTGACTAACATGCTGAGTGCACTTGCAGATAACATAAAAATGGGAGTGACAGTCCTAAATAAATGAAAAGACAACCATGTCCTGCAAGTCTTCTATAGGGAGACAGCAAGGTGGCAAATGAGGTTTTCCACAGATAAATACAATGATCCCCATTTTAGACATAACAACCTGAATGTCATATTATGTCAGGGATACTAAACCGGATGTGATGGTGGCTTAAAAGGTCCTAGGAATGATCATTACATCAGCCTTAGTTCATCAAACACAAGAAGAGATGAGAAACAGGAACAGTTATGAAAGTATTTGGCTGTAATCTCCAGGGCATAGACCCCCCCCCCCCCAAACAATAAAGTTGTACCACCTACAATGTTACATACTAGTAAGCTGACATTTATGATATTGTGTGAAATTCTGGAGCCCTTGCTAAGAAAGTGATGTGAGATAACTGGAATGTATCTTAAGAAGGTAATGGGGGTTATCAGGATGACGGAGGGAAAGGAGTGCAAAGAGTATCTGACCTGCCAGTGCTGACATTAGATATCTGTACAGGAAAGAGTAGAGATAGTATGGGTGAACAAAACAGAGGCACTAGAAATGAGGCAGAAGGATAGAGGAAGGAGAAAGTGACATCAGATGGCACTGGTGGGGGTGCTCATTTTACCCTGGACCTGTGAAAGTATTTTTTTCCAAAGAGAAGATGGTGCAACCTTGGAAGAAACTACCTGAGTTGGTGGTAGATTGTGACTCTACAGGAGCTTTTAAAAAGATACAAGGCATTTGGAAGGAGTTTTGAAACTCAAACATGGAGGAAATAGTGACTAGATATTATATGCACCAAGCTGGTCAGACTAGGTAGAAAAATGCCTTCTTCTGCCATTAGCAAATGAAGATTGTCTTTGAGTTCATACTCTGGGAGGTTAGATAGTTTATAGGGCACCTTCTTCACTGGATGCCCTGAAAATGAGACAAGTGAGATTAACGGTGGAGCTCCCTAAGCCTTAGTGTGACAGAGCTTCACTACAAATGGTCAAGTGTAAAGTGGATGAGGACGCAACTTACTGATCATAACTGGACAAGCTATATCTCATCAATCAAGGTTTCTCTTTGAAAATCATTGCCAATGGTATTTCTATTTCCATGCTGGCAATGAGTCAGTTTTTGTAGTTTTATGGCTGTATGACTATAGACTTACTATATGCATGTATGAATGCAAGTAAGGTTGTAAGGGGCAAAGTTGCTAATCTAGTGGGTATGGGGAGGACTTGCCACCTTACATAAAAAACTTTATATTGGTTTTAATTTCCAAATGAAAATTAAGTTTGCTTATGTGTTTATGTCGAGATGAAGATACAGCTGGTTGTGTTTCTCTAGTTGTAGCTTTGACCAGATGTAACTTGTTGGCTCATAGTGGAGGATAAAACCCAAAACAGGAATGTTACTGGCAGGTGCATGGTACTGCGATGGAGGCATCCTTTGCCCCTATTTATGCAGATCTCTTTATGGGCTATTTGGAGGAATTCCTTATATATGATAATTCACAGAACATTTTTCAGGGTGAGATGGACATCTGGTGGCAGTACTGGGATGACTGTTGGCTGATTTGGCGGGCAAACACAGGATATCTTTTAAAATTTGTTTAATACCTCAACGAAAACAAGTGGGGTATTGAATTTACACTTAATATGCATCGCCAAGAAATTAATTTTCTTTATGTCAAAATCTGTAGAAATGAAGATAATACCCTGTCGACTCAGGTCTTCCGCAAATATCCAGAATATAACAGTATTTTACAGGTGACCAGTTTACACCCTGACCATATTATAAGGAATATTCCCAAGTCACAATTCCTACGCATCAAAAGGATATGCTGGTCCTATGTTGACTATGAATATCACAAGAATGATTTGATACATAGATTTAGAGCTAGGGGCTACAAACCAGGATACATTTTTTCAGCTAGTAATTGGGCTACTGGACAAGATAGGTCAGAGTTATTGCAATATAAAGAAAAAAACTTGTACCACAGGGGACAGTATTCAGTTTGTCACTACCTATGGTAGAAATATTCATGCTATCAGAAATGCAATCAACAAAAATTGGAATATTCTTATGGCAAATCAAGAACTATCAAGTCTCCTTATGGATAGATGTAAGTTTTCATATCATAGGGGACGAACACTGGGGTCCTATCTTAATCACTACAAATCCAAGGGTGAAAGTTATTCTGTGGAACAACTAATGATTACAGGGGACAAGTTAGTTGGGTCATTTTCTTGTGGACATTGCTCCTTTTGTAGATACATGCCAAAATCTAAGGAGTTTTCTAGTAAAAACACTCAGACGGTTTACAGGATCAAGCATTTTTCCAATTGTGGAACAGACTGGGTGGTCTATTTGGCCACCTGTTCCTGTTCATCATTTTATGTTGGGCAAACGTCTAGACCATTCAGAATAAGAATGTCTGAACATTTAAGTGATATCAGAAACAAACAAATGACTAATGCACTCTACAGACATGTATGTGATCATAAATCAGCAATATTTCACTTCTGCATTATTGTATCTAGTGGGTGATAGATTGAATAAGTTAGGGTGGCATAGTATTTTGAATGATAAAGAAAAGAGGTGGATTGTAAGGCTAGGGGCTTTTTTTCCCCTGCTCTTAATGACCACCTGTAGCGGGAATAATAATTGTAAAGAACCAACAATCAAATAACTTATTTATATATTATGTTTAGATTATAGAGAATTTTAGTTTTTATTACTGTCTCTTTAAATAATTGATTGACATGAAGTGCTGTGTGTATATATAGACTGTCTGATAATTAAGATGGCAATCACTGATGAAGGCAAAACTGCCAAAACCAGTTTGATTTATTGGAATAAACTCAGGTATCACTCTTGGTACTGGCCTCCTTTTTTTTGAATTCATAGTGGAGGATACCTTATATGATGACAGCGATGAAATGTGATCTAAGCGACTTAGGTAGATAAAAGAGATCATGTAGAATTTAACGATGGACACTCAATGAGGTGATTCTCACACTCTATCAGCAGTTTGTACAGGTTGTCAATGTTTCTTAGGGCCTACAGAGCAGACTCAGTGCACATATGACTTTGTCTACATATCAGTCTTTGTAAAATACTCTACATCAAGTTTTTGTCAACTTTGTATTATACACTTTTAGAAAGCGGGGTGAATCTTGGGAAATACCACAGATTTTGTTCCCGGCAGAACTTTATTTGTAAAGAAGAGTGTCATCAGAAAGGGAATTCTGCCACTTACACTTTCATTGGTGTTCTGCCATTTTACTGAGGAAGGTGCAGAATAATAACCAGAATTGTTAAGTTCTGTCTGCTCTGAAGATTATGTAATTAGAAATATTTCTGAGTAGATTTTTGCCAGGCCTGACTAGCAGACTTGATGAAAATATTTGAAATTTTCCACAGAAATCTATTCATAGTATTTCATGTCTCTAATCATAGATCTGCTTTATAAACTGTAACTAACACAGCTTGCACAATCCCTCCAAGACAAAACAAGAACAAGCAAAATATAATGTAGTCTTCTGCTGCCAGTCACAATTGAGAGACATAAAATAGTAGATCTCTCAATCCAGAAAATAAACTTGCAGTTCAATAAAAAAGCAGCACTTTCAGAATGTTGCTGCTATGCTGTTAAAGCACTTTTTCAAGGGTTTTTCTGCACACCCATGCTTTTAATTTGATGTATCTTATTGAAAGTAGAAGACACTTTTTTCTTGAAATCTCAAAGTTGCCAAAGACACAAACTAGGGACATGTTTCATCTGCTGCAGTATGGCATTCTGTCATAGTCCCACAACTACCATTAATTTACACGTATACTTCAATAGACAGTTAAGGTCACCACCCTACTCCTGAAATCCAAAGACTGAGGTTACATTGGAGGTTAGGGTCCTGACTCCCACCACACCTAAAGCAGAGGAACTGGATGTGTTATGTTATGGCTTTACCCCTTGTGTGTTTTAGTTGTATTTATTAGTCACTGCCTACAATAAGGTGTTGTATCAAAATACCCTGCTCCAGGCTTAAGAATGGGAAATGTCTCTCAGTCCCACATGTAGGCCTAAGGCAGCTCCTTCTGTAAGCCCCAGTCTGCATCAAGGTTACCAGGAGCAGTACTGCCTCCACCTACATGTCATCCACAACCATCCCTTCCCCCAAATAGAGGAAAGCAGGTATTCCACTGTTCCACAAGCTAGCTCCAACAGGTGTCTAAACCACTAATCAAACCTGGGCCACCTAACTCATAGTCACCAGAGCTGACCAGTGATGGGAGAATACTTTGAGTAACCATAGCCTTGGGCTTAGTATATATTACCCCATTTGCACTCATAGTTGTGTTATTTCAAGGATAACAACAGAGGTTAATTTAGAGTGGGGTGTCACTACAGGTACAAAGTATAGGGGATATGATTGGTAATAAGTCAATCATTCTTCAATTCATTGCTAGTATTCAGAAATAAATTCCATTATTACATTTACAGTCAGAACTGAAGCTGTTTAGCTCTCCAGGTGTGGCATAAACTGCCACTGCTGTAGTTTAAAACAGGACAAGATCTTAGTCTTTTTTATTCTTCCGATTAGTGTGCCAAATCATGGAACAGCACCAGGTGCTAGAATACCTAGCTACCCTGGTGGATAGCAATTACACTTCTCAGAATTTTAAAGGCATTGACATTTATAAAGTGCTCTAATGTAGAAATGTGCCACACATTTATTTATTTAACCTTTGTTAACTGGGAAAGTCCGACTAGGACAGAGCCTATTTTCAGTGGAGGCCGGAGGAGAAACACTCCAGACGCATGTCTTTGGAATGTGGGAGGAAACCGGAGTACCTGGAGGAAA
>NC_056731.1:739355412-739460412 GCF_019279795.1 Protopterus annectens | reverse complement strand
ATATATATACATATATATATATGTATACATACATATGTGTGTGTATGTGTGTGTATATATATATATATATATATATATATATATATATATATATATATATATATATATATATAATGCTGTAATATCAGGAATAGATCTAAAGTATGGAAATAATCATAAAATGTGTTGGCACTCTTTACAAAGTTAAGTACACCATTTTAACAAAACCAGTTCTGATTAAAAGAAAGAAAAATCGCCTCACAGCAAGAGGTTCTCCCGTTCGATTCTCGGCTGGAGCGCCTTCTGTGTGGAGTCTGCATGTCCTCCCCGTGGTTGAGTGGCATTCGAAAGACATGTGTGAATGGGCATGCCTTCGTTGAAGGTTGGGCATCGAGCTGGCATCTCGGCACCATGAAAATCTACTGCCAATCATTATTGGACCAGAGTTCTGCTGTGGCGACCCCTAACCGGGAAAAGCCAAAAGAAGAACATTAAAAGGAAAAAAAACATTTTGAGCCCATGTGTCAGCAGTAATTTGAACAATATAGATTTGGTTTGTTCCTTGGACAGATATATAATAGGCTTAGTGGCAAATCTTGGAGCTAATCAACTTGCTGAAAGTCAGGCAGCAAACATCACAAGACCAGATACCTTATGGTGTGCCATATAAGAGAGAAGTTAGGAACAGTATGAGTGTTCAAGGTCTAAAGTCGTCAATACACTCACCTTTGTCAAAAGTCAAGAGTTGCTCTCAAAGTACAATGTATGTAGAATAGTGATCTGCAATAATTAGTCCAGTTTGGTGATGAAAAAAACACACTAAATATATCAGTAATTAGCTCATGAAGGTGGAAGATTCTGAGTTTCCTTCAGAAACATGCATTCATCAAACACAGTGACATCGCTGCATGTCTGTACCTGTAACAGTAGAAAATCACCCTGCAGAATGGCATTGAGTTACCATGGGTTGTATGACTGTTTGCCAAAGACAGAACACATGACAGCTGAACCTCTGGCAATGGTCCTTTGATGCTGTATCTTTCTGCTGGAAATTCAGAGAGGAATGATTCACAGTATCATCATGTCCATACTTTAATGGTAATAACTGCAGTATTAACAATGGTATGCTGTGTAAAATAGATTTAATGTTAAGTTTTATATTTTAGCTTACTTGGAGTAATTGTATTTGGAGGGAGGCAGGCTGCATTAAGTTCATCATTCAAGAAACAGTCTTTCAATGGTCTCTTTGACACACAGGGATAACACCCCAACTACAATTCATGGGAGTAAAGTTCAGTAAGCAGCACAGGCAGTAAAAAGTGAGATTCAGTTGCTTAAGATGGCAAACCAGTCCCGGGGGAGGTGTTTGGTGGTCCCAGTCTGGCAATTAGCAGTTCAGGTGCTGGCTAGAATTGTCAGACAGGGTAGACTAGGAGTGAGCAAATTATGCTAGTAGAATGAGCACCTTACATTAGCTCACCCTTTCTGGCCCTGGAAGAGGGAGATGGTGGTCCCTCTCATCTTATTTGCTCACAATTTGCTCCTATGCAAATGGAGGCTTGTATGCAACTAATGGCTGTAAACATGGGGGGAGTTGGCTTGTTGATTCCAAACTATTGATGACTGTGTGTGTGTGTGTGTGTGTGTGTGTGTGTGTGTGTGTGTGTGTGTGTGTGTGTGTGTTTGTGTGTGTGTGTGTGTGTGTGTGTGTGTGTGTGTGTGGGGCAGTGCACACATACACCAGCAGAGGGAGTAGGACCAACAGAGGCAGATTAGGGTAATAATAGCTACATGTATGATGGCCACTTCAAGGCTTGTTTTTACTGCAGTGTTGGGGAACAAATGGGACTCCTGATGTTTAGCAGGTATGGGAAGTAGAAAACAAACAAACAAAAAAGGCTTAATCTTTTACGTAGTCATATAACTGCTATCACAAGCTTTATGGCTAGTTGCCAAGCTCCTTTAAACAATGGCCAAGAGCTATAACAGAGCAGAATGGAATAAGTGGGGTTAAATGGGTTGGAGATTACTCCTCTAATTCAATGTACCTTTTTTTCTGGTTGCACACTAAGGAACTGCTACTTTCTTCATACTACTTGTTTGTGTTCATTTACATACCTCATCTGTAACTTCGCTGAAACACTTAGCTTTTTGTGATCAACACTTTGGGTAGAAGGCATATACGGCTTATGTGATCAACACTTTGTGTAAAATGTGTATAGAGCTTTTTGTGATCCACACTTAGTGTATAAGGTCTATAGGGCTTTCTCTGATGAACATTTAGTGCAGAAGGTATATAGGGGCTTTTTTGTGATCAACACTTTGTGTAGAAGGTATATAGGGCTTTTTGTGATCAACGCTTAGTGTAGAAGGTATATACGGCTTACTGTGATCAACACTTAGTGTAAAAAGTTTATAGGGCTTTTTGTGATCAATACTTAGTGTAGAAGATATATGTGGCTTTTTGTGATCAACACTTAGTATAGAAGATATATGTGGCTTTTTGTGATCAACGGTGGTGGTGCTGCAGTAGCGTTGTCGCCTCACAGTATGATGTTGTCCTGTTCGATTCTTAGCTAGAGCGTCTTCTGTGTGGAGACATGCGTGAATGGGCGTACCTTCGTTGAAGGTTGTGCATCAGAGCTGGCAACTCAGCACGTAAAAATCTACTGCCAATCATTAGCAGACAGGAGTTCTGCTGTGGTAACCCCTAACCGAGAAAAGCCGGAAGACACAACAACAACAACAACTTTGTGCAAAAGGTGTATAGGGCTTTTTGTGATCAACACATAGTTTAGAAGGTATATAGGGTTTTTTTGTGATCAACACTTGTGTAGAAGGTATATAGGTCTTTTTGTGATCAACACTTAGAGTAGATGATATATGGGGCTTTTTGTGATCAACACTTTGTGTAGAAGGTATATAAGGCTTTTTGTGATCAACACATAGTTTAGAAGGTATATAGGGTTTTTTTTGTGATCAACACTTGTGTAGAAGGTATATAGGGCTTTTTGTGATTTGACTAAGTGCCATCATTCTTGTGTAGCTGCTCTACTATATAATGGTAATTGTGTTTAATAAAAATGCCTGACCTAAAAAGTACAGTTCAGTTAAACATTCTCACATCACAACTGTAATGTATGTGCAGACTGCAGTAGGTGGATCAGTTTATAAAATGCATATGCAACCATTAGGTGAAAGTTTTATTACAATAATGATGCATATTCATATCCAGGGGATGGTGCTGCTTTGCTATATTCATTGAATCACTTGAAGAGGGCAGCAATCTATTTTCTCAGAAATAATATTCAGTATAAGAACTTGTATCTACTTTTGAAAAGTGTACACTATACCTCATTGCTTGAGCCAAATTTCACAGGTCATCAGTAAATGCAGTAGTCAACACCCATTGGCATGTCACTTAAGCTTTGGGGGTGTTTGGTCCAGCATCACTTTAAAGTCAATTGAGCAGTGGATCAAAAGTACTATCATCTGTTCTCCCCCACCAAAATGATTAATGTCTACTGACTTCCAGATTAAAAGAGTTAGTTTATGCTTTTCCAGAATACTGCTGAACTGTCCAAATTTTTTCCTCATATGTTTGATATGTTCCTCAGAAAATGTGTGCTTTTCTGACAAATCATTGATGACTGACATTATTAAATGATAACAGACATTTAAATTTCAGACATTTCTTTCAGGAAATGCATAACATTGAAAAATCTGTTATTTTTGCAACATCCTATGTTTATAAAATCAATATTTAATATGTGCCCTTGGTTTTGGGGCTTCGTCCTCTCATTATTTTTTGCTTTATCTATAATTCTTATGCTAATTTTTATGCTAAGAAGTTGAGATGTATGTTTTCCTCCTACATTATGGCTTTACTAAGCCAAAAAAAACTAGACCCCCCTTAATTTCACACACACACACACACACACACACACACACACACACACACACACACACACACATGCACAAACAGCTTTGGTTCTTTTTGCCTCTAACCTTTCAATGCAGTTTAATAAAAATCAAAATAAGCACTGTTTTGAAAGTTACTGTATCACTTTCAGTGTTGCAGCTGATTAGCAGTGACAGTTTACAGAAAGTTCTCCCCAAATTACTTCATGATATCATTATTGCTAAAGAAAACAGAATAGTGCCATTTTCGGCTTCAGAAAGTTTCTTTCCACTGGTACTGTTCATTCACTGTACATGGTTCCTAGTACAAGCATATTTCTTAAATGTATTTTTTTTAATCTTTAGGTTTCTACATCTGTGGAGGTTATCCTTATGGAACTGTGAACTTGATAAAAATAACAGACAAAAGTATTAGTAGTATGATAGAGCTTCCAAGATGGCTGCACACTGAGTAACAACTTAATTTCAGCTCTCCAGTCTGAAAACAGGAACTCAGAAATGAGAGCAAGTTCATTTGTATTTTTGAGTAACTGTCAGTTACTGGCTATTAAGTGCACTGCTTAGATGCCAGCAAAGAAGAAATTTAGAGAATCTGAAAGAAAATCAACTACAAAAAGTGAGGAGAAAACACTGGCTGGGAAGAATCCTGCAGCAGTTCAAGCTTTAACATTAGTGCAAAACATGACTTCCAGTAATCTAGAGGAAAAATAAGTCAAATGTTCTCAATACTGATTAAAATAAATGCTGCTCTGAATGAGTATATCAACTCAAATAACAAAAGGCTGGAAAAATAGAAGCTTTAAGCAGTTAATCAGATGAGCTGATAAAACTGCAGAAATCAAGGCTGAAATGAAGAAAAGGCTAGCTGAAGATGAAACTGCTTAGAATAGATGTTTCAAAAATGGTAGAATTAGGACAGAGCACATTGGGAAAACCTAAGATTTTCTACTGTACCAGAGAAATTGGAAGGAGCTGACAGGTATTCTACAGGTAACCATTTGAAATGCCATTTTGAGTGTCAACATTTCAATAGGGAGCATATTCTACAAGAGCTCTTAACAGAAAGGGCACATTGTGCGGATGCTTCAAACCTGGCTGTGAGAAAGCAGTCAAGACCTCTTATAGTAAAGATGCAATCTTACCAGCACAAAGAGTTGATTTTGACAAAACTGTGACAGAAGGGCAAACTACTAAAACTTGTTGATGTCAGATTGTAGAAAATTATTATTTACTCTACACTAGGCAGAAGAGGAGTAAATTTATTCCAGCAATCAGGGAATGTCAAGAGGCAGGTTTGTGATTCAAGCTGCTGTATCCAGATGTCTTCAGAATATTTTTTTTCCTGATGGGTCAAAGTCATTTTTTGCTGCATAACATGTTAAAGAAGAAATACAAAGGTTTGTCCAACAAAAAGTGAGCTATCAAACAAAAAAGGGACTCTGCTTCTTGTTTTTCTGATAGTAAAGCTCATAGAGAGACTATACCAGTGAAATGTTTTCCAATATTCCAAATAAAAATGCTTGAGAGACAGAGAAAAGCACAGGAATTGACTAAAAGAGCCAGGAGTATGTTAGAAATAAACCAGAGATTGGAATTCGGAGATGGAGATCAACAAGAATAAAACCAGCAACTCAGAAATCAATGAATAAATGTGGGATTACAAAGCATCAGTCACATTTGTGAAATATGGTGGAACAAGAAAACATGGAAATATTGGACTTTTTAAACTTGTAGGGGACTCCAAAGCATACGCCCTACTTCATGTCATTAATATTTGGAAGAAAATTAAGAAGACAGGAAGAGCAATGAAAGAAGTAACTGTAAGTAAAACAATTTTTGTTCTTAACAGTATCGTCATAAAACAATACATATACTGCATGTTATATAGTAAAGCATTTTTAGTTATTTGTGTGTGTTATATTGATA
Organism: Protopterus annectens; assembly: GCF_019279795.1. NCBI lineage: Eukaryota > Metazoa > Chordata > Ceratodontiformes > Protopteridae > Protopterus > Protopterus annectens. Next base: position 739,454,586 of record NC_056731.1, on the reverse strand, counting down.
CAAAAGTAAACAGGTACCCTTTTCCCCCTTCTACTCTTTCTTTCTTTCTTTCTTTCTTTCTTTCTTTCTTTCTTTCTTTCTTTCTTTCTTTCTTTCTTTCTTTCTTTCTTCTTGTTTAGCATTAAGAAATGAAGGTACCACAATGCAAAAAGAGAAGAGAGCCTGGACAAAAGCATGTTTAAGATAACAGGCTGTAATCTCAAGCTGAGGAGGTGAGAGATAGTTTGAAAAAGTATATTGAACATGATATAAGTAAAATTCATATACGTTTTCTTGGTTTTGCTTAGGGGATGACTGGATTAAGGTCCTTGGCTTGATCTAACAACAAGTCTTAAGTGGATGCAAGTAAATAAAAGAACACTGAAAATAATGAAAAGTTTACCTTTAGAAAATAAAAGTTCACAGTGCAACATGAAAAGCTTGTAGATTAATGCAATTGTGTATCTGGTTTTAATGTTTCTAAGCAGACAAGCTGATAACAAAGCAATAAAATCAGAATACGTTTTTCCATTGGCTACGAGATAATGCTTTCTGAAAGCATCCATGTTGTTTTCTATATCTGGGATAGGAATAAATATAAGACAAAAACAGAGATCACTTAGTGTAAGTAAAAGCATAGGCTGTACCATGCATCATAGCATGAATAACCTTCACTGTAGGTTGTTGAAGTCTGTTAAATGTAGCTGTCAATGTGAGACAGTTATTCCTATTAGGAGGGTTAAAATTCATTATTTCAAGATGTACATGGTTTTATGTGTTTGTATTAAGTTAACAGGTCCTGGGTGTGTTCTGGGGTTATGTTTTTTTTAGGGGTTTCATTAAAACAAAAAGTCTTGTAAGATGTGACATAGGTTCAAATGAATATGACAAGAAGCCACTATATGGAAGAACAGCCTGCCAAACATTAGTATATACATGAAACACTAAAAAACATGCTGTTCTACATACCAGGTGGGAATAATAACTTCTTATCATAATGGCAACACTTTCCATATCATTTTAGAATGTTAATGATCTCACAGGCTTACACAAAAAAGTAGTTAACTATGTTAAGAAATGCAGAGTGCAAACAGCTGTGCTACAGGAGACACTTTTGGAAAGGATGTGAATTTGATAAAAAAAGGAATTCAGGATGATTATTCAGCAAAATATCTAGAACAAAGGAAAAGGGAGTACTTACATTACTTACTAAAGGAGGTCAAATACTGATAGAAGAGGAAAAAGAATAATAACTGTATATATGTAGTAGTAAAGAACTACTGGTAAGAGAGGAGGATTACATTGGCATGTATTTATATTCTACATAAATCTGCTAAAATGGAGGTTAAGAAAACTCTGAGCATTTCTGGAATTTGATTTGCAATAGTGAGGATGTATTGTTTCCCTATTACGCTGTCGCAGATGCAGGTTGTCAAATGCATTTTTGTCAAACAGTAAAGCGCGAAAAGGCAAAATAGTGAAGTGGCTGTTTAGCGAATTCTTTCCCTGAGAAATAATTTGCTTGGCCGCTTTCGCTACTTTGTCATTTCGGCACTGTAGTGCGATCTCAGAGTTGGTATATTTAAGTAGGGGGTGTGGGGGGTGTGGGGGCAAAGCCCCCCACATTAAGTAATGTTCTACTGTTTTTTTTTTTCGGAACAATGATTGTGGAAGGGAGGCAAACACTTGATAACATTAATAGAACAATGATGATCCAGAGAGAAGCAGGATGTAAGAAAACACTACTGGTGGGTTTTGATGCAGAGAAAGCATTCAACAGAGTAAGCTGGGATTTTATGAGTAAGGTAGCGGAAGCATTTGCATTCCCTGACACAATAATAAGGTTAATTAGGAGGATATGTGAGGGATCGGAGGTGAAAATTAAAGTGTGGGGGGGTCCTCATTGGTAAGTTTTGTTTGAAAAGAGGAACCAGGCAGGAGTATCCTTTTTCTCCTTTGTTATTTGTGTTATATTTAGAACCATTAGCAAAGAAAATAAGGGACTCAGAACTTCAAGGATATAATTGGTTTGGTGACTTAGAAAAGTTGGCTTTATTTACAGATGATATTATTTTGACCCAATAAAACCAGAAAATGACATTTTAGTGCTGTGGAACAATGGATGGCCACAGTGGTTAGCATTGATGTCTCACAGTAAGAGGTTCTCCAGTTTGTGCCTTGGCTGGGGTGCCTTCTGTATGGAGTCTGCATGTCCTCCCTGTGGTCGAGTGGGTTTCCTCTGGATGCTTTGGTTTCCTCCCACAGACGTGCTGTAGGTGGATTGGATACTCTAAATTGGCCCTAGGCATGAGTGTGTGTGCCTTCTGTGGAAGGTTGGGTGCTGGGCTGGCATCTTGACACTGTGAGCCTCCACTGCCAATCATGAGTGGACAGGTGATCTGCTGTGGTGACCCCTAATGGGAAAAGCCAAAAGAAGAAGAGTGTTGTGCAACAATCTGAGACAGTTTCATGTCTTTCTGGGATACAAAGTTAATGAAGATAAAACAAAGGCAATAGCTGTAAACTATGTTCCCACACACAAATTGGTTCAACAATAAATAAATGTATGGGGAGATAACAAATTGCAGTATTTGGGAGTATGGGTTAAAGTGGATTCTGTTATGGCAGCTAAGGATATGTGGGGAGAGACTAAACAAAAGTTAATACAAAAAGTGAAAAAAATGGAAGCTCTGTTTTAGGGATATGGAGAGCAAGATACAAGCAGTAAAAATGTTTTAGTCCCTTTAGTTTTATACACAGCTCAGGGATATTTTATTAACCAGAGTGGAAGCTGTGGTTAGCAATTAATAGAGTGTTGAAGGATTTTATCTTAGAAGGGAAGAGGGCAAGAGTCAAGATGGATAAGTTGGATCCTTACAATAGAACAAGGTGGTTTGGGATTACTTGATTTGAAGGAGTATTTCAGAGCTACTCATTTAAGGCTCCTATACATAGCACAAGCAGAAAGCTATAATTCAAAGTGAAAAGGGACGATGATGAAACAGTGGAGAATAGCCATAACCATACAGAATAGTATATTCATAAAGCAGCAGAAAGTATTATAAGAACTAAGCCAACACAAGAATGCGGAAAGGAGAATCTGCCATTAGAAATAACTGCAATTTGAGGTACAGAGAATAGGCAAGAGGAAGCTAGAATTTACTGGAGAAAACTGGCAAAAGAACGAAGGTATTGGGAGTAATCAATTAGAGAGTGAAAAGTAATAGAATGTGAAAAGGCCAAGAATACATTTGGCCTGTAGGTTTGCAATTGTTTTCCCTATCAAGGATTGATATCAGAGTATAGGCAAAGAAAAAGAAATGGAGAATCCTACATGAAAGACCAGCGCTGATAAAGTTTTTAGTAGAACATAGAACTGAAGCTGCTGTTAAAAAAGGGATAATTAGTATGGCATATAAAATATTGCATGATAACTATATAAACCAATCAGAGGAGGTTAGAAAAGACTGGGAAGAGAGATTGGATAAGCAATTCACAAAGAAACAATGTGAAGATTATGTATGGCTTCCAAATATGCAACAAAGTCTAGAAGATTTAGGATTTTTCCTTGAAGTGTTTGCATAATTATTTTAATACTCCAAGCAGACTCTGAAGAATTTTTCCTCAGGTCGATTGCAAATGTTGGAGTTGTGATGAGTAGAAAGAGATAATTGGGAACATATTTTTAGGACTGTAATGAGTTGGAAGACTTTAAAAATTGCATGCAGACTACTCTGTCAGAAATAATGGTTGAGCAAATTGATGTAACTAAGGAAATTCTTTTTTTGTGCTGCGACAGAATTGGAACTACTCAGACATACTAAGGCCTTTCTGAGTTTAATTCTGGTGGCTGCCAAAAAACAACTACTAGAAAATAAAATTCAAAGTCTAAAGCAACCATACTACAAGCTGTGAATATAGTAACAGAGAAAAACTGGAAGTGAGATCTTTAGAAAAGGGTAGAAGCAAATTAAATAGAACAAATGGGAATTGTGGGAACAATACATGTAGAATAATGTTTTGGGGAGAAATGAGGTTTAAGGGAAAGCAAAAATTGAATGAGCTAGGTAATATCCAATTGACAATGACTTTTTAGAAAATTAAATGCAATGCATAATGTTTATAACTGGAAGTATGCTAATATGATTTGGTTTAATTTATATAAATGTATGATTGCCTGTGTCATAAGTGATATTTCAATAAAGATGTTTCTTGAAATATTAGTAGTGTAAGAATCTCATACACATACAGACTTCTATATCCTGGTAATAATGCAGGAATCAGTGGAGTAAAAACATAACTTTTTATAACGCACATGTTCTCACCATTTAAATAACATTGCAACTGCACTAGTTTACCTTCCAGTGATTTATCATTGTCACAGCATCACCTCCACTTTATGACTGCATTAACTTTCAACCATTAAAACAGTACGTTAACATGATCTTGGTGAAAATTTAGCAAAACATTAGACAGCCTGACTGCCTATACATGCAGAGGTATAGCAATTGTGCTTAACAGATATATAGTTTAACAAGGAAAATGTTTGAATACTGCAGTTGTTATCCTTGTAAAAGTGAGACAGAAAATGTGGGTAAGGGGGACATATAGTAAGTCTGAGTCCAGGATACTTTTGATTATTCCCCTACTCTGATCTTATATTTAACATACATATACCCTCTATCTGTGCTGTTAGAGACATTTTTGATTGCTTGTTTTTTTTTATTTATTTTTATTTTTATTTTTTTGTAATCACAGTTTATTTCTCAAAGTTGCAGGTGTCACAATTAGGGATGTCATTGGTTTGACACTGAGCTGAAATGTTCTCTGTTTCTACAGGTAGCAGCAATTAAGGGAATATATTCTGATTTTTAATGAACAATGACTTCCTTATATTTAACTTTTTATAGCTGACTGACTTAGATGCCTTCAAAGAAAGACAGAAGATTCTGCAAGAAGACATGAGCATGTTCCCCTTTGTAGACTCGTTGAAAATATGACTGCATGCATTATTTCTTCAATGAGAACTACATTAACTTTTAAATGTAAGCTGTTATTAGGCTTATTAAAAATCTTACCTCACACTAAACTGACATCTACATACTCCTTGCTCCCCAGTATTTTCCATAGTAGAAATGACAACACATATGTATGTCAATAAAATGCTTACTGCTAATCATATCACTCCCGCAATGTCTTATCATTGCCTTCTCATCCTGTCACTGAATTCTGCATTATAAGACTTACCAAGCTGTTGTCTATGCCAGTTAAGATACATATAACACAAAGACTGAATGACCTCCTTAGATTCATAGACACTCCAGGACGAACCATCGACAGCCATCATTTCAGTTTGTAAGAGGAATCACTGATAATCAGATTATGTTCTGAACTGATATAGATTAAGGGATTTCACATTAGTATCCGAAAAGGGAAACCTGAAACATTAAAATCATAGGAATAATGACAAATAATACACACAAAAAACATACAGAGAAGGATGAAATATTTCAATTGTTAATGGTGTACTCAAAAATTAAATACATTATATGTTAAACTGGAGAACTGAATTTGTTTTTTGTTATCTGAACTATAACATCTTCAGCTTTTAGGATAAGGCAAAATACTACACAGAACTTTATTCCTAAAGGTAATGCCCATGCTCAACAAAAACTGCACACTTCTCCTCGGCAGGTATTAACGTGATTTGAGGACTGCTATAATTTTTATGCATTGTTTTTTAAATTTCCCTAAAATCATAAAGTATTTTTATAAGCTTTGTTATTTGTAATCTTTCTAATACCAATCATAAAAGTATTTTAGAAACTATACATTGAACAAGAATTGATAGAGACTATTAAAACTGTCCTAAAGGCAAAATTATTCAAGTATTGAAAGAAGCACTGATTGGAAAATCATGCTCACTGGTGTGGAATGAAGCAAACATTTCCATTCAATATAAGCCAATATAACGCCGATGCTGCCCTTACTTGTTATACACACACACGCACACACATGCGCGCGCGCACACACCTGTAGCACGCACATACATACATACATACATACATACATGTGCGTGTGTGCACACACACACAGTTTCAAAACAAAGACTGTAAGATGTCTGATGCCATTAATGTCAACAGATTTTCTTCTAATTTTCAATATGGATAAAAATGTGTTGCAAACTCAAGATAAAATATAAAAATCCTTCCTTTGCTAAGATAAAGCAACCAGAAGCCATGTGCACTTGATAGGTATTCAGATTAGATGGAGGGACTCACATTTGGCAGCATTATTATGACATTTTATTTTAAAAAATTACTTCCTTTAAATGTTCCTGGTCTATTAGTAGACATGCTTATTAACATATATGAACAATTCTGAGAACAATGTAAAATATTGGTAAGCTGCTTGTAGCTTTTTTTGTAACAAGAAGCAATGTAGTGTTCCTTCACTTTTCACTTCTGTTTGCCTTTTACTTTGGATAGGTTGTACAAGCAACCAGGCGGTCTGCAAAAGAAATATTTACACCTGCATACAAAGTAAACGTTAATTGCTTGCATATGAATTTTTCATTTGTTTAAGAAAACATACCCCTGGATTTACTATTCCTCTGTGCAGGGCTAGCTTAGCCCTACATGGAGGCAGCTGTTTAGGAGCAGGATGGCAGCGTTCCATGCATAATAATGAGGCACACTACCTGAGCTCCTAGGCTTACACAGTAAGAGTGCAGGGGGCGTGTCTGAGAGCAGAGCTCTCAGAATAAACACCCCCCTGCAATGAAGAACAGCAGAAAGGGGTATGAAATGAGAGAGACCTCTTACAGGTGACCACATATCCCCACCAACAGTCTCCCTTGTGTACAACAGGAACAGTATACATAAATAAAATGAAGAACCCCTTGATTTTTTTTTTGAAAATCTGATTAAAGCTAACCAGAGGTGCGTGGATGTGTGCCCATCGCTTAGCTATGGTTAATACAGATTAAATGGCTGAAGAGGATAACAAGGAAGATATATGCAAGCAAAGCAGTATAGCAATGGTGTAGTGAGCAGAGCATTTGCCTTACAAGCAGGCATTCCCTGTTCAAGTGCCACTGCAGCACATTCCATTTTCCATGGCAAAGCACATTATGAGTAATATTTATGCTGCATAATCCACTAAATAACATATTTTCACGAACTGGAGTACTGCAGTAAATGCACATGTGAGGTGTCAGTGTCATAATAAACAAGGCACTAGTAAGCAGGTTTAAGCACAAATAAGCAGTAGTAAGCACATTTAAGCACTAGTAAATGGGCTTAAGCCTGGTTGTGCAGCGGTAAGCAATGCCTACACTGGTTAAGCAATTTTAAAGGTACCTCTCTGTAAGCAGATGTAACGGCCAGTTAGCAGTGCTTACCATCACACAAATCCGCTTACAACTGCTCAAAAATCACTCTGTATCCAACGGCCCTTGTTCTGGTCATCAACAAAATAAACAACCATGCAGGTCTCAAACCTTATACACCATAGTCACAGTAGGTAACCACCAAGCCATCACAGAAGTACAGAAGAATGAGGTATCAGCAAACGAGTCCTCACCATAGTAAAACCAAACTGAACCTGTGAAAGAAATCAGTATACAGTCATATGTTCCATAACACACTAGATAACATAAATATGTGAAATGGAGTGCAGCAGTAACCCCAGAAGTGAGGTGTAATTGCAATAAAGTGTTGAAGTCCCTAGTAAAACACAAGGACACCATAGAGTGTACGTACACATTAATCATGGAGACCAGGCAGATATATAAGATATAATGAATAAGAAATCAATGTCAAAAAGAAAAAAATAATGCAAAGTCTAATGTAAGCAACTCTAAGCATTGCACAGGCTAGCTTTGGAGGTTTAACCAATGTGTAGGCCAGCTAACTCAATGTGCCCAGTGTTATACCCCTTTAAATAATGCCAACCTTTGTTAAGCAGGTTTGCCCATAGCTTAGCCTTTTGAAAAGTGGCCAATCACAGAAAAGTGTGGGAAAATGGCCCTGCTTAAGCCCAAGAGGCGGGAGTACATCTCATAACTGGTTGTAGCTTCCCCTTGCAGGCACTATGGCAGTAAGGGGAGAAGGTGCGCACTTCAAAGCGCAGTGGTGGTGCATCCAGGAGTCCAAGGTCATGGCAGGACTCTTTATTAAAGACCATGCTCAGAGACTGCTGCAGGGCCAGTACCAGGGCTCCCATTATAAGGTGGAGGCCTGGGACCATCTCGCCCATGACCTCACCAGTGCCACTGGCATACCCCAAACTGGTGAGCAGGTCAGGCACCACTATGCTGACCTGAAACGGCATAAGGGGGACCTCTTGGAGGAGTGTCTCCAGGAGGCTAGAGCAGCAGGGGATGTTCCAGTTGTGTGTAAGTATAACCCCAGTATGTGTGTAATAATTGCCAGCTCAGGTATATCATGGATAGGTATGGCTAAATATTCCTCTTATGTCCTCCACAGCTACAATGGAGCAGGCCACGAACCAGGAGGCCCACATCAGTCGCCTGGCAAAGTTGCAACTTGAGGCAGGTCAGTAATACTCATGCATTTACTGTCATAGGAAATAAAAACAAAAGTAGTAGTAAATTAATTGCTTGCATAAAACCTGTATTGTTCAAGGCAAGTACCGCATACACTAGAGAATATGGCAGAAAGAGTCTCATATTGTTTGTAAGTCAATAAAAGTGTAATAGCCTGACAAAACCGGTCTAACTGCTGGACTGCATGTGTATATCCTGATATCATACGGTAATGTAGATATGCAATCATGTAATAGTACACTGTGCACCATAAATTGAATGTGTAGGAATGCCTGTATATGACAGGTGTAATCCCAGGAGGCCATTTAGTACAACGGAGAGACACATAGACAGTAAACAGGGAAAATGCAGACAACAAAATCCAAATAGCACATGCAACTGAAATGTCAACTGTTGTTTTTTTAGCACACACAGCCACGGTTCGAATCCTGCCAGTGGTAGTAGTCTGCATACAGAATCATACCCCACAACTGTACAGATATGTCCAGAATGTCTAGTAAAGTTGCCTATATCTGTTGCCTATCAACCTGTCCCCATGGGAAATTAGTGGGATGATCCCAGACGTATAGACAGCAAACAAGAAATACAACTGATTGACACACAGCTATGAGAACAAAGCTGGCACACTAGCAACTCTCCAATACCTTATGTGACTAAGAAGCCATGTATGTCCCATTTACACCCCAACATGTCAAGCTGTGGTCAGAGTGTGCACAGTAACAGAGTGAGATGTATGTGCATAATAGTAATATGGAATCTGGTACTGTGTGTGGGAACATTCAGGTAGTGTTAATAAACATTCCTCCCAAAGGTCTGTCAGATACCAACACTGGGGCCAGAAACACAAGAATGATATGCAGTTGCTCTGAATAATGAGGTATTATGCATCACTGTCACATGGGGGACATTCAGAATAAACGTTTGACTAACACACTTTACAGACATGTTTGTGTACACACATCAGCCATATTTCATTTTTGCATCATTGACAAAATAGTCAAAATAATGATAGATCACAAAAACAGGGTTGGCACAGTATATTGAATGACATGGAAAAAAGATGGATAATCAATTTAGGGGCTCTGTTTACACCAGGTCTTAATGATCATTTGTAAAGACATTCAGGACAAGCTGGTATATATTTTTCTATATTTGTTATTTATTTCTTAGCGTGAATAACTATACATTTTTTAATGTTATACAGGGTCTCTTTTTTTGTTTCCATATATCCTTATATGGTCAAATATCTGTACTTTTAAATAACTATTGTGTGCTTAACTTTTTAATCAATTTATTATCTAATGAATGCTGGCAGTATAAATTAGTGTTTAGTATTGTGGAATGGTAAATCACTGATGAAGGTTGAACTGCAGAAACCAGTTTGATTTTCCTTGAATAAACTGTGTATTTCACTCTTTTGGTGCTGAACCTATTTTTTGAATTGCAGTTTGGTATTTTGGTTCTCTGCACCTGCCTTACTTGCGAAGCTTTTAGAAGCTACACTGTTGTAATACAAGGTCAGAATACAAAAGCACAGGGGATTAATAAGACAGAAAGCAGATAGGAGATATACAGCAATATCTATATAGCAGACAAAACTGTGATGGACAGTGTTAAAGTTGTAGCAGACACAGCCATGGTCTGAATCCTGTGAGTAGAATTAGACCGCATACAGATTCATACCCCACAACTGTACAGATCAGGCCAGAATGTCCAGTATATGTGCCCATATCTGCTGCCTGTCCCCCTGTCCCCCTGGTAAGTCTGTGGGATGATCCCAGATTTTAGCCTGCAAACAGGGAATACAAGTGATTATCAGACATCATGAGAACACACCTGTCACTGTAGCAACCCCCAAAACTGTTAGGAGAGTAATATTTCAAGTATGTCCTATCTACACTCCCATGTTGTCAAGCTGTGACCAGAGTGTGCACAGTAACAGAGTGAGATGTATGTGCATAATACTAATGTGTAATCTGGAACTTTGTGTGGCAACAGTCAGGTAGTGCTAACAAACATTGCTCCCACAGGTACATTGGATACGAACACTGTGCTGTGAAATACAGACCATTTTAACCTGTACTGGCACTGCTCACTCTGGTATTGTAGGGAATTGTGAGTGTTGCAGTTTCTCTGAATAATCAAGTATCACTGATCACTGTCACCCACACTGTGCTACATCATATAACTGTGTAGGAAAGCATGTATATGTGTCTGTCAGGTGACTAAAGATGGAAAAGGGCAATATTCTAGATATGTCCCGGCACACCAGCATGTGGTCAACACATGGCCAGAGTCTGTGCAGAAAGATATATTTCAAATTCATTCAATATATTGTGTATACTATGTATGTTGTATGTTTTTGAAATATCCACTTATTTATTCATTATGTAGCTGATATCATGTAATATGTTTGCACTGGGAACTATGGATTTTGAAATAAGTCTTTTGTAAGATGAATTTTACATTTAAATAATGTAATGAGTTTGTTCGCAGTGCAAATGAACAAATCAGTTTAATTGATTAATTCAGGGGTTTGGTTAATGAATTCATTACTGTTGTATTTAAGGAGAAGGTTTTTGAGTGATGAATTGTTCCATTGAAGGCGAAATGCCGAGGTACCAGGACTCGTGAATAAAGGAATTTTTTCATCTTCTCAGTGGTGGTGTTCCTTTTTGCTACCCAGTGCAGTGTTTTGGATCTGTGCAGAAAGAGTTGGATAGCTATGTGAAAAACAACAACCTAGAATCCGGGAGTATGTGTAAAAACAGTTAGTGTTAACAAACATTCCCTCCACAGGTATACCAGGTAAGAGGTGTATACTGCAGGTAAAACCGGTTCATGTGTAATGATGACGACAGCCATATCACTGTCCAAACTAAGGCTATAGGGTAGTGTAGTAAGACTTGTAAGGTACAGATAACAGCACTGACTAGGAAAGTAATGTGGACTACAAGAATATACTAGTTGCTAATTGACATCCCCCCCCACCATATCTCCAACAATAATCAACATAACCACCCCATCCGGTATGTAATGACACCTATGTTCTGATAATGTCCAATTGTTTGATAAATATTTGATGGTTCCCCTGCATGTGCTATACTGAATTATTCCAACACTGGTAGCATGGTGCCATCAATGTAACTGCATGCTGTTCTTATTATCACTGTGGTCCCATATATGCATGTGTTCTGTTGGCTGTGCAACTGTTCCGTATCTGGTGTCAGGGTTAATGGGAATATCTACGCATGCTGTTATACCTAACCCTGGAATGTGTTAACTATTACTAACCCAGAAATGATGATAAAATCTAAACACTATAGCACACTTGGGAAGGCTGGTCCCAGCGGACGCACATGTCCAACCTCAGCTGGCCGTGGCACTGGGCACCAGCATGTCTGGGGCCCAATTCGGGACCTCTCTGTCCATTGGTCCTGCACCACCTTCGGGTAGAACCACCTCAAGGGATGGGGCTCAACCCCCCCCCCCGGAGTGGGCACAGACAGGCACCTGTCACCCGTCGCCAGGTCGGGGTCGTGGTGCATAGAGAGTTCAACCAACAGTTTGGTGATCTTCTACTCCAGCTTGAGGGCCGTGTGTGATGATTAGAAAGTCAGCCTGGCTCTGCGATTCAGCCCCCAGCGCAACCACCTTTGGGGCTGTGAAGGTATAGTGGTGACTGCCCATGGGTGGGGACCTCAGTTCCACTGTTACCACTAGGGAGTTTGTGGGCTTCCGATATCCCAACACCCCTCCCCATCAAGGTGCTTACCCCCACATGTGTCATATACTGCCCCTGTATGCATCTTGTTTGTCTTGTCTGTTAACCTATCCAACCTACCTCCCAAATATACCTAATACCCCTCCCCAACATCCCACTCTCACCTGAAAAAAAAAGGGCAATCTGTTCCCACAATAAAATCTCACACCATACATAGCTGTCCATTTCACGTGTCCACTGGACACACACACACACATACACACACACACACACACACACATATATATATATATATATATATATGTGTGTGTGTGTGTGTGTGTGTATATATATATATATATACATATATATATATATATATATATATATATATATATATATATATATATAAGAACAAATATACATGCAAATGTCTACATCAACACCTATAAATGTCTACACCTATATGTCTACATATACAGAGCATGTTACATATATGTAAGCAGATATATATCTATGTAGGTATATACAGACATAGTTATATATATATGTAGGCAGATATATATATATATATATATATATATATATATATATATATATATCTATATAAGTATATATGGCCAAACATCTGTAGATAATAATGGTAGATTAACTAAAGCATATATGTCCACATGCACCGTTAATGGGGTTGAGAGGCTTCAGACAATATATGTCTTGTATGAAAAGGTATAACCCCCCCCCCCACAGCCAAACGCGTCCACCCTGAAATACATTACCAAGTGTTGCAGATCTCATAACCAGGATCTGACCCGACATGGGCACAAGATGTTAACAGTACTACATCCCAACTGTATGATGTCAGGCTGGTATTAGTAACATATCATGCAGTACAGTTTGGCTTCCATAGGAAATGTAAAATGTGGAAGCTATCAACATCCCCAGTATACATATACACAGACACATATATGCAGATACAGATATACATATATATATATATATATACATGTGACTACACATACACACGCAGAGATATGTACAGTAAGGTACATATGTAGAAGGTGCACACAATATGGAACAGCCACTATGCCTACAGTTAACACCTTAACAACTGGACACTGTATGGGCCACCCATACAAATGACAGACATTGCCTGCAATATATACCCACAGAGAGGTCATAGGATAAAACACCACACACAGGTTTGCAGAAATGGAAAACTTTTATTTGTGTACTATTACAGTTTTATATGCCATGTAATATAGCTGTTCAGACACTGACGTCCATATAAACAGATTAATGCAATTGTGAAACAGTTATACTATTACAGTAGTCTGGAAAGGTTCACAACTGTTGCTGTCCAGGCCAAGCCCTTCAAACTGTACAATAGTAAAGACAGACTGGGCCACAGGATACCAAACAATCAACAGTAAGTAATGCAGATGTATAGTTCAGCAGCCTCTATCTACACTCTGTACACAATCACTAGGTGGTAAAGACTTCAGTTGACCAAATGGGATGTAACTGTTACATAACAAGGCATAACTGACACCATCACAAGCACAATGACAAACAGAACAGTCTGTATGGCAGGAGGCAGTAGGCCTGCATTAACCCAATTTATGTAAGTAATGTAAATATAGGTGAATTGCATGGTACTGTACATCCAGATACCTTAAGGCAGCTCACCCTTGATACTCCCACATTTTCTAACAGCCTAGGTTGTTTTTGGTGCATCCCCCCCCAGACTCAATAATACAGGGCCATATACCACTGTTACATACACTGGCCTCTGGAGTGCATAAGGGCACACATGTATTGTGTAGGTGAAGCCCACACATATATGGCCCCAGCCCCACCGCATTTGTGGGGGAAACAACAGCAGTGGACTGATGGCAGCAATGGCAGTGTGATATACTGACAGCCCACTACAGAACAACCCCTGATATCATGTCATATGTGCAAAGCTTGGTATGTAGATGGAGGACAGAGGCTGGAACACAGGCCCATATGTGGAAAACTGTTGCCATACACAAAGCACGTCACTGGTGTTACAGGATAGTCCGCAACAAGCCCTTAGTCAAGGAATTGAGGTTAGAAACATAAATGGATGTAGCCATGCACTGATAGCACTCAAAACACACACTGCCAGTGAAATATCTGACACAGGACCTGTGTGGTGGACAGAAAAAACATAATAGGCACACCTCTGGCCACCAAGAGGATAGGCCCACAGTTGAGAGCTATGCAGACAGACTACATTCCCAGGTAAACTAATATGTACACACACATCCTGTAACACCAGTACTATACAAAGCAGAACGCAACTCTACTCATACTCTCTCTGTAGTTCTGGAACCTCCTACAAATATGTAGCTGGCCTGAGTGTGCCGGTTCTCCTGTGAGAGGTATTGCTACCTGCTGTCTATAACACTGATGCCCACACACAGGAAGGATGTCCATCACACAGGAAAGGTAAAGGGACCACTCTCACATGATGTAAGGATTTATAGTAGGTGGTTGCCATGACAGTGGTAATTGGAAGTACTACTAATTGGAAGTACTACATAGCAAGCTGCATGCAGTTAGCAAGTGGAGGACACTGATTGGTGCAGAGGCCATCACCTGATCTCGTGTATCACCTACTAAAGCCAGGCTGTAATCTATTCAAAGCAGCTCAATCCATTTACTGTAGAGAGAGGGAGGGAGAGAGAGAGAGAGAGAGAAAGAGAGAGAAGGAAAGAAAGACAAATCTCTGAAAAATTAAAGCCTACATCAAAGGCATTTAGCCAGCTGTCATTCAACAAGACATTCCCACAACAGGTATGTGAAGTATATATATGTAATAGAATGTAGTACCTGGTCCATCATAATGGGATAGATGACGTGGAATGATTTATATGTGCCATCAGGTGCTGTTGTGATGATGTTCAACTGAACAACTGCTATGGACAATAGTGTCTGTCCCTGTGGGTAGTGGGCCATAGCTATCAACTGTGCATGTCAGCACTGACAGACAAGATGTAAGCCATCATGGGAAGTATGTATATTATGTGGCCAATAGCTGGTGGTGGAAGTAATGCCATTATGATGGACATGTGGGAGCCATGGCCCACCACTGGCAGGATACTCAGGTGAATCTGTAATGTAGCATGCCAGAATGCCATAGGTGTGTAATAGGGTTATCTGCAATTGTGTCCTAGATATACCCCCTATGTCAGGCCGTGTCCATATGTGGCAACTGTCTGTGTTGTAGCAAGGCAGAACAGTGCAGCTGTGCAGGAAGGTGTTGTGAGATTGTGGAGCTGATGTCTGACTGTACCCCACATATAGGTATGCATATGTGTACATGTCACATATATAATATATAAAGATATATATGTATATCAGCATGTATGTCCAGAAATATACATATACCCATATGTAGACATATATATGTGCACATATATACATCACATATATCTACACATATATAGATATATACCTATATGCACATGTCTACATATATACAAACACACACACAAATATATATGTATGTAAAGACATGTCCCCTATATTACTACCACAGTGATAGGTGCTATGTGCGAGGCACCACCACACATAGCAATACACACAGATATCTACAGCTGGCAGTGTGTGCAACATGGATGGGTATGTCACATGCTAGTCCCTTGTTGGGACCATATTGCCCGCGCTGTGAAGTATGCAATGGGAATATGGGGAAGTATGGCAGGTACAAATGTGGAGGTGGTCAGGACTGGTAGATATAGAAGACAGTCTACAGTGGTGGTATGTGACACATGTGGTGTGTAAACACCTTGGATGGTGTGTATGGTCTGGGATATGGATGCCCCTTGGGCCCCAATATGGGCACAATGGGTACAAGCCTCCCACTCACTGCTACTCGCAACAGCAGTCCACGTCCTGAAGGTGCCTGGTCTGGAGGCTGAGCAGGAGGAGCATGTTGGCCCTGTGACTGTGTACTGGGTGCCTCAGACTGATGTAACACATCCCTCATGTGTCTGTGGAGCCCAGTATGGAGCAGACCCTAAACCTGAGCTCAGGGGACAGGAACATGTCTGTATGTGCCCTGAGGGGGGGGGGACAACATCCCCTGGGTGGTTCCACCTGATGGAATTTCTGAAACAATACATGAGGAGGCCTCAGGTTGGGACACACATGTGATGTGGCCAGGTATCATGGGCAGATGGGTTTGGAGAGGTTGATCTGCTGGCCAGTAGAACATATGCATGTTATTGTGTCACTGTTATAGAACATATGTGGGTAGTAATAGCCTACACAATCCCAGTACAAGTCCAACAGCATGCATAGATATCCCCAATAACACAGACTGTCAGATGTGCAGCAATCTCAGAGCAGCCATATCACTGGCATATATGTAACAATAGTGGCCCTGACAATGGCATGCAGGTGAATAGTCTGTAACAGGCCAGCAATGATAGTGTCCACACAGGGAACATGGCTACAATCACATAGCAGAAGGTGTGGTACAATACAATATCTGTCCAACCAGTAGTTAAGCTGTAGCCATACCTAATGAGTTGTGTGTACAGTTTTTTGAGGCTGATATGGTGGGGGATGACAGAGATATGTATTACAAACTGTGGTAACCTTGCTGTATGAGTTGCTCAGACCTGTTTCTATCTTTATGTCTTTCAGCCAAGATGGCACATGCACGGTTGCCCACTTATACCCATGCAGAAAATGAAGTGTTGATAGCACACATGATCCAACACTATCCAATGCTGCTTGGCAGGCATGCACACGAGCAGCAGGAGTGGACTGCCCTGTGGAATGACGTAGTCCACAGAGGTCAATGATGTCGGACTGCACAACCGTAGTTATGACCAGGTCAGCATCATTGTACTGACCTGCTTCGCAATGCCCGTCAGCGTGCTGCTGAGTCCAGGGGATCACCTTGCTATAGGGGGGCCATGCCATCCATCCCCCCTGACACGTGTGGAGGAGCTCCTGGCCAGCCTCGTGGCACCTGCCCATCCGGACAGCCAACAACCACTGGACTCATTCGTGGAGGTGGGTGTCGCCAACACACTGGCCGAGGAGCATGCAGGTCAGGACACAGGGCACATCACTAGACCAATGTTGTGTAAACATCTGCATTGATAGAGGTAGATCATGCATATCTGACATGTCATAGATATATTGTGTTGCTACATTGTAGTGATAAACAGATGTCCAGATGTGGTAGAATAGTGGGAATGTACCATTGATGTATGGTAATACTGCACCCACCCTGTAGCACTGCCACAGGTGTGGCCACTGACATTGCATCTCTCACCCTCTTATGTAGGTCCCTCCAGGATACTAACAAGGCAGTAGCCTGTAGCTGGTGAGTATGTTTTATGTAGATGCTTGCCAACACACTGGGCATGTAATGACGATGGTATATTCCTTGCACACATCTAACACACCTACCCTGAATGCATGCTGTACATGTGCATGTATTGTTGCTGTGAAATGCACGGTCTCACAGGGGTGACCATGATGGGGGATTGGAAGGGTATGTCAGACACCTGCATGGCAACTAACATCCTGTCATTGTAAAATGTGTCCACAGGGAGTAATATACTGGTGGTAGACATGGCCTACAGTAGTGACATGTTCAGAACAACACTCATATACAATGCGACGCCAGTGTATATACCTGTAGGACAATGGCAACTGCTACAGAGATACACTATGGCATAAGGCATTACAGTAGTCCACATTATCAGCCAGGTCTAGGCTGCGACATGTGGTGTTCAGTGTATGGGACACTACAAAGTGACACACATGTGTAGGGCTTACTTGTCATGCATCTGCATAAAAGCTGAAGGAGGAGAGGGTCTCAGCATGACACACAAGTGCACTGCAACAGGGATCCTAAGGATGGTAGGAATGGCTCTATCTGCACATAGTCAGGTTCAGGACCTGTGGCAGCTGTAACGCTACCCACACAGCAATAGTGATGGCAGTGTGTGAAGACCATGGGATGTGCACATGCATAAACCTTGCAATCATGCAGAATTGGTGGACTTGTGTAAGGCAGATTGAACATACACTGGAGAAAGCAGATGGCCCACATTGGTATAGTCTGCCAGGAGCAGTGACTGCTGTAGTACACACAATAAGAGGTGCAATAAACCATCATGATAAGGGTGTGCACACATATGCCATCATGGTGTGTATGTCAGCAGCCGCACACCTAACACAATCTGTAGACACTGCATGTGAAAGTACAGGACATATGTCACATATCGGGCTCATGTACTGCTAAGATATGCGGAGATGTGGTCCCATGGCAGATCAAGGATGTGTGTGTAAAATCAATAAAGGTGTGCACACCCCCCATAGCTATGGTATGCTCTGATGGTTGTCAGTGTAAGAGTATTGCAGTGGTCATACATGGTCTGTTGATGTCGACAGCTGTAAATCATGCAGCAGGCATTCACCAATGACAACTGTCCACATATCATCCCAGGTATGTGTTGCTGAAAAACATAGGGGCTGTGAGAAGCAAAGCTGACATAACTGACACAGTACTACACATTCTGCAATGGGTTGTACACCTGTGAGTTGTGGTGCACAGTACATGGCAGGTTGCAGAACAGGTGCACAGCAATAATGTGTACATGGGTGCAGTGGTATCCAGGGGAAGGGCATCACCTAGTGACACAGCACATGCATCACACACATGTATACTGTTGGTAGCATGGATTGACTATAGCTGAACTACATGCTGTTCTGTACCATATGTTCTGCATGTTGTCAGACGGGTAATAGGAAAACTGTGTGTATTATCATTGTGCAACTTCACCTGTATGTGAGTGTGTTTGTGTGTGTGTGTGTGTGTGTGTGTGTGTGTGTGTGTGTGTGTGTGTGTGTGTGTGTGTGTGTGTGTGTGTGTGTGTGTGCATCCTGGTGGTTAGTTAGTTTGCCTGCAGGGTCACTCTGGTGAAGTGGAGGGAGATAGATGCATGTAGGATGTGTGTGTGCATGTGTGTGTTTGTGTGTGTGGCCATGTATGCACATGTGTCAGGTGTGATTGTGGGGTGTTCATACAGCTGTACCTCCCTTTGGGACCGTGCAGTACATGGACATGGAATTCCACATTACATACCAGGAATACCTCTCATGTGTGTAATCACAGGACAGCAAATAGTATAATATGGTCTGTAGCATGGAACAGGCATCCAGAGGGAAGGTAGACACCAGGTATACACTTAATATCACAGTCAGCAGAAAGATCACCTACAACCCACTTATGCAGCTCTACAGATGCATTGGGGAAATACTAGTCTACACCTGGGAGTGTATCCAAATATTACAGTTGTCACATGTTACTCTGAAGGAGTAGCATATCTGGCATGTACTGAACATTACATACACATGACACACCAGTGCGAGATATTATGGATACAACATAGTAGCCCACACATATAGGGACCATGCACATCATTTCCAGGCATACATAGGGTGCATACCGAATAACAGCAGTGAGGTCATGTAAATCTACTACACACAGGTCAGGCAGATAAAGTAGCAACAAACCTTGTGTTGTGGCTGCTTGTATGGGCATTTAGAGGACTGTGATGTTAATGAGTAGTATCAATGTGTGTATGTAAACAAATGTGATGCAGGATGGGGTAACATATGGATATATACGTGGGACTGACTGGAAAGCCATGGACAGGTAGGTATTACGGAGGGGTGTGTGTGTGTGTGTGTGTGTGTGTGTGTGTGTGTGTGTGTGTGTGCGTGTGTGTGTATGTACTGTTAGGTAATGCTTTACAGGTTTTAAAGTGCATTTATTGTTTTCCCCCACAGGTGGGGAGGTGGGTCAGGGTCCCACCTGCATGCATTCTGATGTTGGTGTCCATACAGACACCAAAGATGATGACAATAATGTTGAGGCACAGGTGGGGTTGTCAGGGACCGACACTGCAACAACATTTGACATTCCCCTTTTAGCCTCCCCACCCCCACACACAGTTTCAGTGCCTATACACACCCCATCACCAGTGGTCATAGCAGAGAGATAGCTGGCGTTCAGTGACAGTGCACAGGAAAGTGTGGTGACTATGCCTACTGTGTCTGGTCACAGCAGGCATAGCCAGATATCCGGCAGGCCACCACATAGGCAGATGTCCCAGGGTGCTCGTAGTAGGGCCACTGGACATCATATCCCTGGCAGAGGCGACATAGCTGGTACCAGCAGAAGCATGTTTCAGGCTGTCATGGTGGTGCAGGCACATATAGAACGTTACCACAGACAGGGCCTGAGGCTGCAGAAAGCTGCTCTTACATCTTCAAATGACACCACCCGTGAATTGGCTGGTGCCATCCATAGATTAACTGAGTTCATGGATAGAAGGTCTGGAGAGATGATAGCCCTCATCGACCGTGGTCTGTCCATGCTTGAACGTGTGGTGGGAGTGTGGTGACAGCCACGTTGATGTAGGCCAGCAATGCCAACAGCTGGAAGTCAATGTGAACATGCCTGGACACCAAGGGGCTCCCATAGTGGCAGTAGCAGCCTTGGCAGTGGAGGGAGTGTGCTGTCCACATCACACCACAGCAGGCCATGTGCACGTGGTCCTGGCCAGTCCCAGGAGGGACCTGGTACCAGTGGACAAATGTCATCAGCAGGTGAAAGTAAAACATTGAGGCCTGTACCTGAATGCGTTTGGTGGAAATACCCTGTAAGTATGGTAGCTGCATGGCTCCAATAGTCCTTGGTATAATTCAAAAAAGCAAGAGCCAGCAAAACAGTGACAATGAGATTTATTATAATAATATAAGGAGAATAAATAAAGTGCCTGGATGTGCCCACGGAAACCCTGGCAGGCACAGTCCACATGTCCGTGGCCAGAGGCAGTGAACTGCACACCCTGCCAGGTATGGTCTGCAGCTGTCCATAAACACCTGTGTAGGGCAGCCACATGACAGAACTGTGTGCATGCATACCCACACACTATGCAAACACACCTAGGACCCTATAACTACACACACCACATCACCTCGCCCAGCTCCCCACAGTACATCCCTCACCCACACACATGGTGTCAAATGTATGGCCCACCCTCTGCCTCTGGCAAACCAACAACACACCCTGTGCATATGATGATACCTGTGCCTCATCCCTGTCATCCATACCATCAATGCAGGGACAGGCTGATATGGTTCTGATGGACATGGTGACTGTGCAACAGTGTATCACAGTACTGCAGTTTAACATGTTGTAGGGAGTAGAGTGTGAGGCATACTTGGCAGGTAGGGTAGCCATCCAGCAATGCTGCACTATAGCTGTTAGTAACTCTGGTTGATTGCAGTCCCTATAATGTTATCCATTTGTGTTGTAGTTGTACCACAGTACCACAGTGTAACATGTTGTAGGGAGTAGAGTGTGAGGCATATTTGGCAGGTAGTGTAGCCATCCAATACCTTATAGCTGTTAGTAACACTGGCTGGTTGTGGTCCCTGTAATGTTATCCATTTTTGTTGTGGGTATACATGTGTCAGCACTGGGATGTCCTGTGCATATGATGATACCTGTGCCACATCCCTGTCATCCATACCATCAATGCATGGACAGGCTGATATGGTTCTGATGCACACAGTGACTGTACAATAGTGCACCACAGTACTGCAGTGTAACATGTTGTAGGGAATAGAGTGTGAGGCATATTTGGCAGGTAGTGTAGCCATCCAGCAATGATGCATTATAGCTTTTAGTAACTCTGGTTGATCGCAGTCCTTATAATGTTATCCATTTGTGTTGTAGGTGTACTTGTGTCAGCACGAGGATGGTCTGCAGTCATATTCCACAATGGAGTATGTCACTGTGCTGACACCATGGCTGTGACATATCTGGGGTACAGTCAAACACATTTCACAGGTTACTAAACCAGTTATTGCCTGTGTCACATGGACAGGTGGCCCACTGAGGCATGTATACCCTGCAACCTGATGTAGACCCATCCACATACATGCACACTGTTACTTGGCAACACTGGGACTAGACCCCTACCTAGCTATGTTGTGATACTGACGTGTGTGGCTTACATTGCACACACTGCACAGTTTTAGGGTGAGGTGTGTCTTAGGTTGCATGGTACATGCAGAACATTGCCTGACATGTACAGTATGCTAATGAGGGATGTAATGGGTGTATTTGGACAATACGTAATGTGACATACCATCATATACACATTTATGGACAGACACACATCTGAGATACCAGGGCCTATCACTGCCTACGTGACTGTGTCTCAAATGCGTTACAGGTAGGCTGCACACATCACATGCATAACTGGCTTGGATTGTAGTAACGGTTACCTGTATGATTGATGGTGACAGTAGTAACCATAACGTGGTATATGGGACATATACCTGGTGTACTTTGGTGTAATAGTGTACACAGCACCCACATCCCCCACTGGATATTGTACTCCCTGAAACCCATGATGACACTCTGCCATATCCCCCATCACACATTTGCCGCAACTGCGATACAACCCATAGTATACCCCAACGTTGGTACTAATGGGATATGCATCTCATGCACATGCCGCACTCATAGTAGGGCATCAATCAAGTGTAGGTTGCCTGTACATATCCCAGCTGGATACCTGCCATCTGCACATCTGTACAGGGACTGACAGTCATCAGCTTGGCTGGTAGCTATGCAGTAGCATGAGTGCGTTGACAGACACAGCTCACACACCAGGGATAAAACAGGGAGGTGTCCAGCTATGCTCACAGGTGTGCCTGTTGTCAGTTTTATATTAAGCGCTCTGCTCTTGCCTGAGTTAGCACTGTCAACAGTAGTACTGCCATGATACACTACATGCTAGTGTGACAGCACATACCCTGGGCTACTACACCTGTATGTAACACATTCACATGGATAACAGTGCTGTACAGGCCTCATATATGTCTGTGTCTCACACATGACACTACGACCCCTTGCTACTGTAATGACAGCACATAGGTGCATGTATTGTACATGTCATTACATACACTTATTACAGGTTATCAGACTGGGTTGTGTGTCCCGGTTACTAGGGCTAAGCTATGCTTAGCAAGTATCAGCATTGCTGCACTATAACAGCTAAGCTGATTTGCGCACTGGTAAGCACTGCCTACACTGTGTAAGTGCAGTACATTTATCCATAGCTTAGCAGAACTTAGCTTCACACAAACCCATGCAAACCCACTTAAAGCTACTCAAAACTGCCTTAACTACTCTGTATCTGACAGCCCTTGTCCTGCCCAGCAACAAAATGAACAGCCCTTGCAAGTCTTGAACCCAGGACCCTTTATACTGAAGTCACAGCATAATCACTACACAATGACTACTGTGAAGACTGTTGTTGTTTCACCAATATAGCTGCCAATACACATATTGAGTAGTTTTGAACATTTGCCTGTAGTTCCTAAATTGTGTAGTCCTTGTTATTAATATGACTGTTGCATCACATATGTTGTTTTATCATAATGTGAACATAGCAGATATATATGGTGAGATACATGTGGGAGGGTATACACAACTGTGATGTTTATTCATAACAGGAATATGGTTGTATACTTATAATAGGTCTAAATATGTCTACATGTACATACACATGTATATTCATACATATGTCTGTATACACATCTGTATAGTGCTACATATATATGGTCATGTGTACATCTGTTTGTTTGTACATATGTAGATATATATATATATATATATATATATATATATATAAATATAAATATATATATATATATATATATATATATATACATATATGTATATATACATATATGTATATATGTATATATACATATATGTGTATATAGCTATATATGTATGCACATCCTATGTGTACAGATATGCCTAGTTCTGTTGGTATATATGTAGATATCTATAACTATATGTGCATACATATCTATTCTGATATATCTACTACTGTCAATATATCTGTAGATATCCATATGTATATGTGCATACGTATCACTATCTGTATATGTGTAGACATATATTGCTCTGTATATGTATATATCTGGGTGTGTATATGTATATCTATGTACATATACATACCCATCTATATCTGTCGATATGTATATGAGTAATTATCTATATAGATATCTGGATAACTATCTGTACATATATTTTTACCATATGTCCTGAACATGGAGTGTATCCCTACCTCAGCCCCTATAGTCCCAATTTCATAGTGCAAGGGGATGTCAGGTATGTATAGCAGGTATATTAGTAGACTATTGCTACTGTACTAGGGATTGTCTTCACAGACATGATGTGTGTGTGGGAGGTCACATCTGCTTTTCACATGTGCGCCATTGGCTACTGACAGACATCCTAAGGACATCATAGTACAGTACCGCTGCTAGCACGTAATGCTCCTGTGGACTACAGCAGAGATATTTGCCAATATATGTGGACATTCTGGCACACTCTGTAGAGTCCAGAGGTATGCACAGAACTCCTTACTGCAAAACATGTGGACCAAGCCTGACAATATGGATGGTAACAGCCATGTACATGGGTATAACTCATAACGACTGGTATATATTTGTCCCCATAGGTTATGCATTCACACACCCCTGTCTGTCCTGACACATAATAACTGCTGGCACAGAGGTGCCTTGGCCACATACTACCCACTAGATATTGACATACATCTGTACAGCATCCCACTGCTCTGTCTGACATACATGACTGTTAAGGAGGCCCAGTAGCAGTACATCTGGTAAGTATTTGGACATGACATCTCACTGGATAAGTACACTAAGCTGCTAGGCATGTAACAAAGCATTGTGCAGGCTACAGGCAGCCTGGCTCAACAATTCCGACATCTCCTACGAGGGAATGCGCATGTACCTGCATATATAGCAGGCTCTACAGTTATGTCACAGCACAGGGTAAGATACACCTCTGTGAAAGCGCATAACCACAACCAGTGTGAACACAGTCACATATGATAAGCTAGCATAATATTACAGTATATGGACTATCTTTTCAACACCATCCTCATATGTGCCACACACACATTAACCCTACATATACTGAGCCTCCACACTATGTGGTCTGATGCCTGTCTGTGGTATGGGACATGTGTGTGTATAGCCCTACAAACATGTAAGCCAATACAGTAACATACAGTGAAGCAACATGTAACATCAGATAGGACGGGACCAAGAACAATTACTTCTACCACAGTCTGTTACACAGGCCAAAGTACATATTAACAATACACACACTGTCGACATTCACCATAAGTAACACAGACCTCAGTACTGTACAAACAACCACAGAATGTCCAGGTTATGTAATCAAATATAACCTCTACTGTGCATAACATGTGTAGCAGTCTGATATCTCACTGGCTTGTTATCAGATATGATGACACTAATTATGGTGTACAGCACATATGCACCTCTTAATGCATGAAATATGTACAAAGATTGACAGAGTTGTGGCTGGAAACACATACACAGGACCAATATTGACATGTTGCTGTGATAACCTCATACATTTACTGTTGTAACAGGGTTTGTTGCAACATATGTCCTATGAGGGATATGAAGTCAGTAACTGTCACGACTTTCACCATCTATAGACTGCAATCCTCACACTACCTTCTGCAGTTCACAGATAGATGCTCTGTGGATAACACATGAAACCAAAGGCACCACACACTGCCCAGTCTGCAGATGACCCTACAAATGGGGATTCCTCATAAACATAAAACTGACATGGCAGGTATTAAAACATGTAGGGCAGCCATATCCACACACACCCTTTTAAACCAACATTACTCCAAATGCAGTATAGCAGCACTTACAGTCTGAAGTCAGGTCAGGCACATCCCCCTCCTGTGTGTTGCCCTGTTTCCCCAGTGTATGTTGTTAGAGGTAAATCCCAAATCCATCTGAGATGCTGTTTGCCAAACAACAGATCAAGTTCCTGCTCACAGTGAATGAAAAGGCCCAACACCAACATAATGTTCCTAGATATTGGAGTATGTTTCCATGCAATTGGCTATGGGAATGTTACCACAGCTGATCCACATGAAATCAGCTAGGAGAGGGCTGCAATTTGTGCAGAGGCCATCAGCTGATTATGAGCATCACTTAAAATACAGATGCTGCTGCCTAAGCAACGCAGGTGTAGGTCTCCACATCCACCAGAGAGGGAGTGAAAGAGGCAGACAGAGGCAAAGATAAGTCAGAGAGGGGTGGGAGAGTAAAACTTAAGCATGTTGTGTCAAACACCTACCAGCACAGGGTATCAAACCCCTGACGACTATGTAGTGCTATCACATTTCAAAGCAGTTATTTGATACACCACATAGGTTACATGTTGTGGAGCCCACAGAAAGTATATGTGGTACTGAGTGACATCTGCAACAGGGATATAGTAGCTATACTGTAGGTGTAGTGCATGTGCCTGTCCGCATGAACAGGTGCCAGCGCCAACACAGCCACATTCTCACAGGGACACACACACACATTGACACACTTTGCAGGCCCAGGAATACAACTCATCACTAGTGAGATTGCCAAAACACATTACTGTGCAAGTATCACATGCACCACAGGGGTCATTTGGAGGTTATAGGGGTGAAGGGTATGGGGAGGTGTCCGACATCAGACAGCATGCTTCAGTATGCCAGTGGGGGTTGTAGTGAGTGTGAATGTGAACATGCGCATCACACAACACACGCACACACACACACGTACACACACACACACACACACACACACACACACACACACACACACACACACACACACACTGACAGTATTAACATGCATGGGTGCATTGATTCACAGGTGTGTAGTGGTCAACTGTGCCAGATGGCTATACAAGGCTAGGTGATAGGTATACCTTGGCATCAGGCCACATGACAATGGTCTGCATTGTGGTTCAGGGCTGTAGTTTCTGGATTTGCCCACACAGGTAGGTATTGTATTCACCATCCAGTCACCTGGGTGACTATTGTGTGTGGCCAATGCTGTGCATTGCTTGCCATGTATGTGTTCCTTAGTCTATGACATGGACAGTGTCTGTGATGTGCACACCTCCCTCATGCATGTACAGTGACATGTGGAACTGTACCTGGGGTGTCTGGCCAATGTTGTGTACATAGATTATCATCAGACATGCCAGTCCTGGCCTTATGCACCTACATTGATAGCATGTTAACAGCATTCCCTGGTGTCAGTGGCATCTGTCCATACAGGGCATGTTTTCAGACATGGTATGTCCTTTGTGGGTCACATTTGATGGCACCACAGGTGTTGCAGGTGTCCAGTGGGGAACATGGGGAAGGTGCACTGTCTGCATGTACATGCCTATTGGACAAATGGAAATGGTGCCATGCCCTTTGTAGGCCACTGCACTCACTCCATAGTTGCTATCAGTGGGCAATATGCAGTGTACTACCAATATAGCGGCTGTTGCCTAGGCAAGTGTGTGTGTGTGTGTGTGTGTGTGTGTGTGTGTGTGTGTGTGTGTGTGCATGAGACATGGGTTGAGAGTGTTCTGTGGCTAATACTAGGGTTGCTAACTTTGTTTGCCTGGCTTTGATGTTACATGTATGGGTATGGATTTGCAACCCAACCTCTCGGCTATTTAACATCTGTTATCCCTGTACGGTAGACATTGTGATATATACTAAGTCCATCATATAAGAAATTTGCAAAACCCGCTCCACATTGGGTCCAGTTGTTACACACTCGCAACTACCTCCACACAGGGTACGAGTTACAAACACAGACACACACGCACACACACACACACACACACACACACACACACACACACACACACACACACACACACACACAAACAACCCTTTCATGTCTGGGATGAGAACTCCTACCTAACGAGTTTATTACACTACAGCAGTGCGCAGTTATAGTGCACACCACTGAGATTACTAGAGTACTCTTTCCCCAAAGGTGTATATCACATTGGATGACATCAGCAGGATTGCCAAAGTAGGACATTCAAATTGTAGTGAGTGTGGCTAGACTAAAATGCATTGCTCCCTATGCAGACATTTAAACACACACCAAACATCCCCCACCAACATGTGTGGGTATAGAACCCCTAACAGAGATCTATATCACACTACAGCATGAAGCTGTTATAGGGTGCACCATGAGGATTACTGGAAAACTCCTTCCGCAAAGGTGTATTTCACATTGGATGACATCAGCAGGATTGCCAAAGTAGGGCATTCAAATTGTAGTGAGTGTGGCTAGGCTGAAATGCACTGCTTCCTATATAGACATTGAATCACACACAAAGCAGCCACACCCAACATGTGTGGGTATAGAACCCCTAACAGAGGTCTATATCACATTACAGCACTAAGCTGTTATAGGATGCACCATGGGGATTACTGGAGAGCTCCTTTCCCAAAGGTGTATTTCACATTGGATGACATGAGCAGGATTGCCAAAGTAGGACATTTGAATTGTAGTGAGTGTGGCTAGGGTAAAATGCATTGCTACCTACACAGACATTGAAACACACACAAAACATCCACAACCGACATGTTTGGGTATAGAACCCTTAACAGAGATCTATATCACACAGCACTAAGCTGTTATAGGATGCACCATGGGGATTACTGGAGAGCTCCTTTCCCAAAGGTGTATTTCACATTGGATGACATCAGCAAGATTGCCAATGTAGGGCATTTGAAATGTATTGAGTGTGACTAGCCTAAAATGCATTGCTCCCTTCATAGACATTGAATCACACACATAACATCCAGAACTGCCATTGGGTAGGAATAGAACCCTACCAGAGTTCTATATTACACCACAGCAGCATGCAGTTATGGCACGTGCTACGGAGATCACTAGACTACATCTTTCCCAGAGGTGTATTTCTAGGTGGATGACATCAGCATCCTTACCAAAGTAGAGCATTTGAATTATATGTAGTGTGACTACCCTAAAAAGCATTGCTCTCTACACAGACAGAGTCAGACACACACACACACACACACACACACACACACACACACACACACACACACACACACACACACACACACACACACACACACACACTTGCCATGTCTGGGATTAGATCTCCTACCCAACTAGTTTATCATTCTACAGCAGTATACAATTATTGGACATGCTACAGAGATTACTGGGCTACTATCTTCCCAGGGGTGTATTTCTAGGTGGATGACATCAGCAGCCTTGCCAAAGTAGAGAATTCAAATTGCATGGAGTGTGACTACCCTAAAAGTATTGCTCTTTACAAAGAGTCAGACACACACACCCACAAACACACACACTTGCCAAGTCAGGGATTAGAACTCCTACCTAACTAATTTATCACACTACAGCAGTACACAATTATAGCATGTGCTATGGAGATTACTGGGCTACACTCTTCCCAGAGATGTATTTCTAAGTGGATGACTTCAGCAGCCTTACAAAAGTAGAGCATTTCAATTATAGGGAGTGTGACTACCCTAAAAAGCATTGCTGTCTACCACACACACACACACACACACACACACACACACACACACACACACACAGTTACTAAGTCTGGGATTAGAACTCCTACCTAACTATTTTATCACACTACAACAGTATGCAGTTATGGCACACACTACAGAGATTATTGGGCTGCAACTTTCCCAGAGATGTATTTCTAGGTGGATGACATCAGCAGGATTACCAAAACTGAGCATTTCAATTTTAGGGAGTGTGACTACCCTAAAAAGCATTGCTCTCTACACAGACAGACACACACACACACACACAAACACAGTTGCCATGTCTCAGATTGGAACTCCTACCTAACTAGTTTATCACACTACAGCAGAACGCAGTTATGGGATGCACCACAGAGATTACTGGGCTACAACTCTCCCAAATGTACATTTCACAGTCGATGATCTCAGCAGGCTTATCATAGTAGGGCTATGGGGAGGACAGTGTATGTGCATGGGCCATAACCCATTCATCTAGCGTTTGACACGCCACATGCGGGCACACAGGGCATATTTCACAGGTACATGTAAACAGCTGCAAGATAACTACTTCCTTGTACAGTCATGTTACACAGCTAGCACGTGCACCACACAGTCTGTAATGCTGACAGATACTGGTGGCTAGTATCTGCAGTGAATGACATTGGACTCTCATGTGGTTGGGG
This sequence comes from Protopterus annectens, assembly GCF_019279795.1. Classification (NCBI taxonomy): domain Eukaryota; kingdom Metazoa; phylum Chordata; order Ceratodontiformes; family Protopteridae; genus Protopterus; species Protopterus annectens. Next base: position 739,424,109 of record NC_056731.1, on the reverse strand, counting down.
CCATTTAGCTGTGTGCTGGGTGGGACAGGCCTGGATGGCTTGTTGTCACAGTCACCCTCTTCCACACATTTATGTATGTCTACCTTTGGCTTATTATAGTGTGTTGTCCTTACATATATGTCTGTATTCCTATCCACTGTGTGTGCAAGGCATGAGTGATGCATACTGAGGAGTGTCTGCACTAACATCTGCAACTGCCAGATATGTCTGGTCCACTGGTGTTTGCAGACATGGCCTTCATGTGTTTAAGTGTGTGAGCATGCCCAGTATGACTTTTCAGTATGTCGTTGATTGACATTGCCTTCATTTCTCTAAGTGTGTGAGTATGCCCAGTATGCCCGTCTGTATTTAATGTGTGGATCGAGTCCAGGTAGTTTGTACTGCAGTGCTGACCTTTGTGTTGTGCACCTACATGCTGCATGCTGTTTCTGCAGGCTATCCGTCGATCATTTGGCATTGACTGTTACTACATTTCTGCATAGGATGGCTGGGGCACACCTGACTATTTCAACATTTCTACACAGGATTGGGGGGCACACCTGACTGTTACTACATTTCTATGTGGGATAGGGAGCACACCTGACTATTTCTACATTTCTACACAGGCTTGAGGGGGCACACCTGACTGTTATTACATTACTATGTAGGATGGGATATGGCACACCTGACTATTTCTACATTTCTACACAGGATTGGGGGGCACACCTGACTGTTTTTACATTACTACATAGGATGGGGGGGCACACCTGTCTATTTCTACATTTCAGCACAGGATGGGGTGCACACCTGACTGTTATTACATTACTACATAGGATGGGGGGGTACAACTGACACTTGTACACATTTGCTATGACTGTACTGGTATGTCAGGTACTCCATTTCATTCTGTATTCTTACCTATCATGATGACCAGAGGCATACCTGTGTATTACAGATCTTAGCTTTGGTTGCCCTACATATTAGTGTCTGACTTCCTACCCTTCAGAACTAACATCCCACTGCTTGACCTGCTGCAGTCTGTCTGTGCAGGCCTGGGGGGGTTGTTACCCATAGCCATCATTCAGAGGCCATAGCACAGGCTCTGTTTGGGTTGGTCTACACCTCTCTTGTTAGCTGAGACTGTTGTTGGGTATGTGAACCACCCTGACTGGCATGTGTGAGTCATATGGACACACGTCACCCAGCAAACTTTCTGCAGTGGGTTTTGTCACCCTGTGTAGTACTGGTTACTATGGTGACTCCAGTATGTGTTACAGATGTTATGGTGCCACTATGGGTGTTTACTTTCTGTTGCCATAACATTCAGCCACCCAATTTGCTTGCATGCTCACATCCATACCATGGATACAGGTAATGACACATTCTACTCCATTTGGCAATTGGTAGATTGATTGACTTACCTTGTGGGTATGCCAGAATTACGGATGGTGCTGGAGGCTTCCCATGTCAGATGCACATAGTACACTCCCTATACATTGTTGAGCACAGATAGTGTCATGTTTGGCATCCTTTTACTGTATGTGTGAGTCAGAGAGAGGTGTCATTCCCTGGGTCCCTACTGTGTCAGTGTATGCACTATGCATTGTCTCTTTGTCATGGCCTCGGCATACTGGACATGTCTCCATCTGCCTATTGGGGCAGGCTCAGGTTGTTCCTCCTCCAAGTCACTCTGTGCCTGTGCAGGCCTTGGCATTGGTGGGGAGCTGTGTGGCCCTGCCCCATGCTGTTCCTGCTGCAGCTGTTTTTGCAGGATCATATTGTGTAGCATGGCACATACCATAACAATTTGGGTACATATAGCTGGTAAGTACTGTAAGGCTCCACCAGATGTGTCCAGACACCGGAACCATGATCTGGGCATCCCAAACACATGCTGTATTATAAGTCTGGTCTATGCGTGTGCCTCATTACGACATTGCTGTTCAGGTGTGTGTGCATTTCTGATAGGTGTCATCAGCCACGGCTCCTGTGTGTAACCAGCATCCCTCATTAGGTGACCATATGGGATGTCCCCATTGGCAAATTTCTGGTACAGCTACATCAGATGCCAAATGTCAGAATCATGATAGCTTCCAAAGCAGCCAGCATGCACTTTCATTATAATGTCCTGGGCATCACAGAGGACCTGGCAGTTGATGGAGGGGATGCCCCTGTGGTTGATGTATGCCCTACCCTGATAAATGGGTGGTGCTTTGATGTGTATCTGCATGCAGTCTATAGCACCCACTACCTCAGGGTATTCTGATATTTGGTCGAAGAGATGCATCTTGCTGGCCAACACCTCACAGGTGTTGAGGAAATATACATGCTCACTGGCATGTGCTGACATGGCATCCAGGAACTGGTGGAATACTCTGGATGCTGATGCCTGTGAGATCTCCATGATATCCCCAGTTGAGCTTTGGGAGGTACCTGTGGCTAGTATTCCTAGGCCTACTCATTTTGTAGGTTTGTTTGTTAAAAGTTCCCCGCTTGTATACACTGGTGGTGTAGAGTGTGGGAAAAACCAGAGGGGAAGATGTTTGCATAGTTTATAGTAGTGTTCTGGGCTGAGCTGGTCTGCTGCCTGTGTAATTGGCTGATTCTGATACATTTCACCTGCCAGCTATGCTAGTTCATCTAGATTACCTTCCTACTGCTGTTTTTTCTTCCCAGTGCCTTCCTGTTTAAGCCTGGGAATGCACCGCACAAACAGAGTGCTTAAATGTGCACAGTGCTGCTATTTCCTTTTTTTTCTTCCTTTAAAGCCTGGTGCGCAGCATGCAGACCCACTCAGGCAATGTAAATAGTACTAGGCAGATTCAGACACACCCCCTAGCTTAGTTGTGCTAAGTTAGAAGCAAACCCGAGGCACAGAGCTCCAATCTGCTTACAGTATGCCTGATACCCCCCATGATGTCAGCTAATTCCTAGGCTTGCACCAAGCTATTCCTACTCTTACACTGTTGTGATCTGACTAGCATGCTGGGGAAAACTGGGATTCAGTATCATTCCCCTCATTTGCATAGGATTGCCTGCTAATGCATAGTTACATGTCTCACACTGAGCCTCCCCACTTAACAACCGCTACTCACTGGCCATATTGTCTTCTGCCTACCATTGACTTGCATGGCAGAATAGTGATTTTAATTAGAATTCTTAATTTAGGTTTTTGTTATCCCCCCCGATCCTGTTTGCACCCCACTGCCCTACGCTTAAACAGCCGAGATCGGCTAAAAAAAAAATAAAAGTAGTTTTTTATTTTTTTGGCTGTTTGTAATGCCAGTGGCTTTATACTTGGCCATTGACATGCTTCCTAGATGATATGCAGCTTTTATTTGGAGCTGTCACAGCTATATTTCTGTAAATTGCACTAGTCCTGCATGACCGGTTGCAAGCTTCCTGGATCGCAAATTCACCTCATTTGCAAGGATTTCTCCTGCAAATGGGGTGATTTGTATACAAGAGCTTAGTTCATGCAGGACTAGTGCAGGGGCACATGTGCACGCCCCTGCAGGCTGTTCCTGGATCGCACAGCAGACATTGCCTGCTAGGGTTCCTGCACTGATCTTGCATGCCATGAAAGGCATAGAGAATCCGGGGTTAGTTTTTCCCCCATAAATTTTTGATATATTTTGGAAATGCAGGCAAGACAGCAGAAATTGAAATTAAAATGTATTGGGCATACTTGCAACCATCTTTGTTTTAATAATTAGTTCAATTTCCCATTGCATTCCTCATGATAAAGTTGCATGTGATTTTGCAAAAATTGAAGATTGCAGTGCGCTGTTTGATTTTTACTTTTACTGTTTACTCATTTTTCTCTGTATCCATACCCACAAAATGATATAATGGTAGGTACTGAGCAATGAATTACATGCAGCTACAAAGCATTATGAATAAATAAAACAACTTACTGCTTTGGAGGAGCAGCTTTCCATTTTCACTGTAGTTTCACTACTATATAATCACATGTACATTTTTTGAAGTGAGGTATTCCGTCTGCAAGAACTAGTTCAAAACTTTCCTTTCTAGGAAGTATGAAACTACTATTGAAGCTTTTAGCATGGGAATGTAGTACCGCAGGATTTACTAATCTTACACGGAAGCGCCAGTCTAAGAGTATGATGGCAGCGTGCCATGCATATTAATGATGGCGCGCTGCCTCAACTCTAAAACTTACATGGAGCGTGGACAAGTGTAGGGGGCGTGTCGGACTGCCAAGCAGTCCAAAAATCCATGCCCCTACAATGAAGAAACGCCGCAATTTCAAGTTACATGAGCGAGTCTGCTCACATGTGCACATGTAACACTATACTCCCCCATATGTTAAACAACTGACAAAATAAAAAATAGAAAGAGTTTTTTTATTTTATTTTTTATTTCATCCGCTATAGCTGCCCGTATTTGTGCAGGTTTACCCATTGCTTAGCTACAGTTAGCAGCTTAGACACCAGAAGAGGATAATAAGAAAAATATATGCAAATTAAGCAAAATAGTAATAGCGTAGTGGTTAGAGCCTTCGCACAAAGAGGAGGCAATTCCGGTTCAAGTCCCACTACTGCACATTCCATTTTCTGTTGGAAATCGGTCTACAAAAATATTTTCTGACATTTTTTATGTATAAGTTTTGTAAAAAGCATTAAAATGTTAAATGTAGTAGTGAACTAATTGTATATATATATATATATATATATATATATATATATATATATATATATAAAGGTGAAATGGTTATGCATTCTGAGGCATGAGTACCCTATTTTAAGCAATATAAAGTACTGCTAAGCACATTTTACCAGTATTGAGCATATTTAAATCCAATTTCTCATAGCTGCACACCGCACTAACCAGCTCAATGTCAGGCAACGTTGAGCAATGTCAAGCAATGTCGAGCAATGATGAGCAATGCTGGGCAAAGTCGGGCAAAGTTGAGCAAAGTCGGTTAAACACAGCCACACCTCCTTTACTGTACCTTAACCAGCCATGTCTGCCCAGTAGGAAAATAAAAAGCAGTGACAGGGCTCAAACTCAGGATAATGTACACTATATTCACTGTACTTAACCACTAAGCCATGACAGCATTTCATAAACATGCACTTTCAACAGACACATATCTATCAAAGGAATTTTAAACATTGCTAACATCAGCTAAGCAGGCATGCCTACAGCTGAGTTTTTCCAAAAGTGGCCAATCACAAATAAGTGCGGGAAATGAGGCATATTTTAGCTCCACAGGCAGAGGTACTTGCTATAACTGGTTGTGGCTTCCTTCTGCAGTCAGCATGGCCGGTGTTGGAGAAGGCACTTGATTTAAAGCACAACCCTGGGGCATTGAGGAGTCCAAAGTAATGATTTGGCTCCTTGTCCACAATCATGATGAAAGACTCCTGTGGGGCTAGTACCAGGGTACCCAATATAAAACGGATGCCTGGAGAAGTCTTGCTCATAATCTCACCAGTGCCACTGGCATTCCTTGGACTGGTGAGCAGGTCAGGCACCATTATTCTGACCTGAAGCGACGTAGGGAGGATCAACTGGACCAGTGGATCCAGGAATCCCGTGCGATGCCTAATGCTCCAGTACTGGGTAAGTAGCCATTATATTAAGAAGTTAAGAATTGCTATGCTTGTCTATACTATGGATAGGTATGTTGCAATATCATTGCATTTACTTCACAGCTGCAGGTGTCCAGGCTATGAACCAGCAAGCCCATGAAGATAGGCTGCAAAGGCTGCGTCATCAAGCAGGTTAGTAATTATTCCGCATGTACTGCTATATAAAATAAATGAGAGAACCTTCAAAAAGTGTTTTAACCCAATAAATAAAGGTGTAATAATCCTTTAATAAATGTATAATTCCTGGAGTGCGTCTGTGTCATTTTCTTTGATATGTTGTTGTACTGTTGCATTCTAAAAATAGTAGTGTTGTATTATGCAATGTCAACCCACACTTGGGTAGGGCCATATAATGTGGATGAAGGGAATGCCAGTAGCTTTTATGCATATTTACAGCCCTCAACTGTTGGTTCATGCCCAGCATGTACAGGTTAATATGGCACATGAGTAGCTTGCTATTGTGTTCCCCAGAAATGTCAGTGTGCTGCCAGAAATGTAGGGAGCTGTTAACATATAACTGATACTTTCACCTGAACATATCTAGATAATTATATGAAAGTAGAGCTGTCAGTGTACCATCTTAGCAGTAGTGTGTGTGAGCAACTCTCAAAATATGTTGCAGTAACATCTGCATCTTGGACAGTTTGTATGTAAGATACAGCTCATGTATATAATGATCTAACAAAATCCAATTGCACAATATAAGGACATTGAGTAGTGTAATAATACATATAAGGGACATATAACTGCAGTTAATAGGAATGTAGTGAAAACTAGAAGGATATATAAGTTGTTAATTGAGCTATCTTTTTCCACCCTACTGTATTTGCATAAAAAATGCAATTTCACACCTCAATCGGTATGTCTAATCTCAAAACATTTCTTGGGACATATGTCCTATTGGTTTATAAATATTTGCATTTATTTCTATGCATGTGCCCTGTTAAAATACCACAGTATTGGTGGCCTGTTGCCATCAATTCAACCTGCATGCTGTTGTAATGTCCACTATTGCTCTATATATACATGTGTTATGCTTGCTTTTCAACTGTTGAAAATCTGGTGTGTTGGGTTAATTGGAATACTTCTGCATGCTGTTATAACTAATTGGGAATGCTGTTGACTGTTACTAACCCATATCTTTATTAAACTCTCCAAAACATAGTTCGTGTGGGAAGGCTGGTCCCAGCGGACACACCTGTCCCACCTCAGCTGGCCATGGCACCTGGCACCAGCAGATCTGGTGCCCAGCCTGGGACATCCTCCTCCATTGGGCCTGTGTCACCTTTGGATGGAAGCACTGCAGGGGATGGGGCTCACCCCTCCGTGCTAGCATGGATGGAGGAGGGCCACCTATCACCCTTTGAACGGTCTGGGCTGTGGTGCATAGAGAGATTGAACGTTCTGTTGCAGAACCTCTACGCCAGCTTGAGGCCTGAGTGGCACAACTCCTGGGTCAGCCTGCCCCTCCTACACAGCCCCCAGCACAGCCACCCTCTGGGCCGTGAAGGTGCAGTGGTGACTGCCCATGGGTGGGGACCTCAGTCCCAATGTTTCCATCTGGGGGCTCATGGGCTTGTGATTTCCAAACATCCCTCCCTGTCAAAGGTGTTCACCCACCACATGTGTCATATACCTCCCCTGTATGCATCTTGTTTGTCTTGTCTGTTTACCTTCCCAACCTATCTCCCCAAATATACCTACTTCTCCTACCCCACATTCCACTCTCACCTGAAAAAAAAGGGCAATCTGCTCCACAAAAAATAATATTACGCCCCATACATAGCTGCCCATTTTGCACACATGTCCACTGGACACAGGAAATGTTATTTAATTGGTATTACAACATACTTTGTTGTCCTCACCCCTCTCTCAGGGGTTGAAGGGTTCATATCTACCTCCAAATGTATTGCATATGCACAGCTGTTGCTGTTGAAGAAATGGGCAGCTATGGACCTTCCCTACACCCGTCCTGCACATCCCGAGCTATTTTCCATACTGTCTTTCCCTCTTTGTGCCCCTTTTTCACCACTTTCCAATCTCCCCATTTTTCTTTTCTTCCAAAGAAATTAGCGCGGGGGTGAGCAGGAGTAAGCACTATTAAACAGTAGTTAGCAGGTTTGCGCGGGCTTGCACGGGTTTGCGCTTGTTTGCCCTTGGCTAAGCAATGCGCAGTAATGCGCAAACCCACTTACAAGTGCTTAAAACTGCCTTAGTCACTGCATGTGAGGGCCCTTGTTCTGCTCAGGAGCAAAATAAAACACCTCTGTAAATCTCGAACCCCGGACCTTTCACACACTACACAACATGAAGTACCACTAAGCCACAGTAGATATACATCAAGTTGGTGTTTAAATAAATATATCATGCATCAGAATGAGTGAATGTATAGGAAAAATAGGAATACCATACCACACAACTTGTTCTGTGGATGTTGACCAACACTTGTTGTGGGATTACATCACATGACTGTGATAAGAGAAGCAGTCATTCTAGCAGGAAATAATGTTACACCATCACATTACAACTCCACACAGTATCACAGCAGTACAAACACTGGCATATCTGTTTAGGGCAGAGGCCATAACTCCCAACTGTCCCTAATTTTCAGGGATGTCTCTGATTTTGAAACAATTTTTACCTCTGTCCCTCTGAATCCCTTCAAAACCTACTGACTTTGGCCAGAAAGGTGGTGAATTACACTTAATGAATAATGACAATAATTAAGAGTTAGACACTTCTTTTACTTCAGAAAAGGTGTATTCATTCATATGCTCTGATTCTCTCAATGTCTCAACTTAATGGCACTAATATTTTAAAGGTGTCCCTGATTGTCCCTGACTTTTTCTTGACTTTTCCCTGAGTCTGTTCAAATATGTACCTGAGTGGTTGAGAGGTCTGGCAGAGGCAGAAACACAGAGGCATATCAGCCTTTCTGCTGTTACACACTGTGCAAATAGCTTTGGAAGGAGTTTCGGAAGCATACCCTTATGTAGGAATACAACACTGAAATACAAATGGATGTAGCCATGTACTGGTAGCAACCAACTGTAAGAATGCCATTGCTCTATTGCTGAAAAGACCTGTGTGGTGCACAGACAAAAAATAACAGGTTATTCTCTGGCTACCATGTGGATAAGTCCACAGTTGGGAGTTATGCAGACAGACTACTTGCCTTGATAAACTAACATGTACACAGCAACCCTGTAAGGCCAGCAAGATAAAATCCACACAGTAGTACTTACACTCTCTGTACTTCTGCAACCCTACCCACATGTAGAATATACCTGTGTGTGCAGGGTCTACCAAGGATGTAGGTAAGCATACTCACAGTACTGAAATGTGTCCAGTTTTTCTGAGCAGCTTGTGCTAATGTCAACACTAAAAAAGCACAAACTGTTTAGAACTGAGTAAATGAATATTCACAGTATAGCAGTTCACAACCAATTCTTGTGCCAAAGGAATACATCTCAATAACTAGCTTTGTATGGCAGTTAATTGTAACAGTTGAAAAGAAAGTACATCTTTCAATGTATCTTGGGGTAGCATTTTGAGGGGTGAGTACATTTCTACACTGACAAGTGGGTACTGGAAGCAGCAACATTAGGTCTGAGTACAAAATCTAAATCTCTGGCTACACCCCTGGCTTCTGATATAAGAACTATACCAACGTTCTGTCTTCCAATGATGTCCACAGCAAACAAGGATGATCTCCATCTTGGAAAGCTGAAAGGGCCACACCTACATGAGTCAGCAATTTATAATACTGGGTTGCTATGACAGTGATTACTGCAATTACTACACAGCAGGCTGCATGAAATTAGCAAATGGTGGCCACTAATTGGTGCAGAGGCCATCCCATGCTCATGTGAAAATTTCTACAAAAGCAGGCTGCAATCTCTGCCAACAAACTCAATTACTCTATTGCAGAGACTGACAGAGAGAGAGAGAGAGAGAGAGAGAGAGAGAGAGAGAGAGAGAGAGAGAGAGACAGTGAAAAGGAAAAAGAAATATTACCAAATCATACAAAGGAAAGGTATGTGACACATATGTATTTACTGGCATGTAGTAGATGTTATTAAAGAATAGTCTACATAATGTGAACCATTCATATGTGGCAGCAGTACTTCTTTATGCACAGATGTTCTGCTTAACTACTGCTATGGACAATACTGTGTGTACCTGTGGGCAGTGGGACATACCTGTGAAATGTGTAGCTCAGCATTAAATGTCAAGATCTGATAGATGTTATCTGTGTTCTGTACAGTAGTGTGGCCAATGGCTGTTGGGGGGATTAGCAGTGACATTATATAAACATGGGTGTGACAGAACAACACATGCATGATAGTCATATTAAAGTGTAGCTTAGCATTGGCAACTGATGTAGCAGTCTAGTATGCTTAGCTAGCATCTGTTGCCATATATACCCCCCTAATGTTAGTGTGTGTTCATATGTGACACCTGTTTTTGTTGCAGCAAGGCCCAACAGTTCAGTTGTGAGGTCTAGGGACTTACAACAGTGTGGACCTTGTGTGTGTATGCCACACACATATAGAGAAATATATATGTGTCATATATATTCACATCTGTATATGTGCATAGAGCAGGGGACATATTGCAACTGTTTGTGAAGGGGGAAGATATTTATGTTGGTGAAGGTTAGTATGTGCATATTTGTATGTAGGTTTTAGTGTGTGACAAACAAGACAGCATACAGTGCTGGTATATGACATGTGGTTGTTAAACACTGTGGGTGGTTTGTTCAGTTTGCAATGTTGAAATCAATAAGGCCTGCTAAAGCTACCTGGGCTGTGAACACCTTCAATGCATTTATCCCAAGATTGTGCGATTTTATTACATTACTGTACACCTTACATCCTTTGTATAATTGATATTCTCACTATGAAAGGTGAAATGTATATGTGCCTACATATATATGTATATGTAGACCAATGGATGTGTATATGTATATGTATATGTATATGTATATATATATATATATATATAGTTATATATGCTCAGACACACCTACATCTACTTGTTGCAATAGATTTTCTGTACTGTTGACTGACTGTGATGGTCAATATGTTTGTGAATAGGTCAAAGATATGTATCTGTGGGATAGCTTAGTGGGAAACTGTTTATTTCATGGTATTATGGGTCCTTGCTTTGATCCTAGCAAAAGCTATGTATTCTGTTGCTAGACAGAACAAGTGCTATTGCATACAATGTGATTAAGTCCCTTGGTTTTAACTAGGGTGTGTCATTGGAGGCTAAAGCACTACATCTATGATTATTGATTGCTACCAATGTTGAATGCAAATCCTGTGTGTACTGTAGTACTACTTGAAGCTCTGGGCCTGTACAGCAAAGTATGGTGTATGTCCACATTGCTTGCATCCACTGTTTTGTGTGGTCCCTGTATTCATCACAGATTACATTTCTCAAGATTAAGGTTGTGTAAGTACTGACAACCAGTACTGTATAGTACACACTGAAAGCTTATCTGGGTTGTCATACCTTTGTGTCCTGTAATTATGTCTGATGAGTGTGTGGGTATGTCTGTAACATGTCCTTTGACATATGTGTGGTAAAACATATAACTGCGTATCTAGCAACATTCATAGTGTACTACAGCAGTATGTGACCTATATTCCCAATTGCGCACATATTTTGACCACGGGTTTGCCATTAACAAGTTGTTTGGTATAATAGTAATACATTTACTGGACCTTACACTGATTGTGATGGATGATATATTTCTTTATATATCAGCTTGATGTATATCTGCTGTGGCTAGGTGGTGCATCGTGTTGCATACAGTGTGCCAGGTACTCTTCTATAGTCTTATATAGTGATTTTATTTTGTTGCTGTGCAGAGCATGGTTCATTAGATAGAGAGTGAGCAAGGCACTTTCAAGCAGTTGTGGGGTGAGCAGTGATAAGTGGCAGTTACAGTGTTTCACTCTCGGTTAGCTTATAGGTTGGTATATATGGCAGTTCAGTGATATCTGTACTGTATAATGTTAAATGCGCCATATGACTTGCTCAGACATATTTTTATATTTATGTCTTCCAGGGATCATGGCCCATCGCAGGAACCCTAGCTACAGTAGTGCTGAAGATGATATCATTATTAGCAATATGATTCAGCACTACCATCTCATGTTCTCACGAACCAGCCAGAACCAGCAGGAGCGTACTGCAATGTGGCAAGATGCTGTCCGCAGGGTCAATGAGGTAGACCTGCATAACCGGACATATGAGCAGGTACACCATCACTGTAGTGATCTTCTCAGACATGTCCGTCAGCGTGCTGCTGATGTGCGTAGACAGCAGCTTGCAACAGTAAGTGGTGTTAATATCCATTCCCCCCTCACCAGAGTGGAGGAGCTGATCCTGAGCCTGGTGGCAACTGCCCAACAACAACAGCAGCAGACATACACCATGATGGAGGTTGGAGCCACCCAGCAAGCACACATAGAGCAGGCAGGTAACATGGCATATCTGTAGACTACTGTTATCTGCACTGGTAGATCATGCATATGTGGAGTGTGTCATTCAAAGATGTGGAGCCTGTTGTTGTGCAATACTGATCATTTGGAACATAATCTGTTGCCCTGTGAATGTAAACTGTTGTTGTACTGTAAGATTGCAAAAACGCAGTAGCAATGCCACAGTTGTGGCCACTGAAAAACTGTCTCTTCTCTATGTAGGTCCCTCTGGGGTGACATCAAGGCAACGGAAAGATGCTGGTGAGTGTGTTCTACATTTATTATTGTAAATAAAAAGTGCATGTCATAGTTAAGGTGTAGGCCATGTACACATGTAACACACCTACCCATAATGCATGCTGTGCATGTTTGGTGTAAGAGCACACACATCTCACTAATGTGATTAGCTGCCTCAAACACATGCAAAACCCAGACCATCTCAAACAAATGTGGCTAGACTGTAGTGACCATTGGATAGGCACAGTTGATACTCAACATGCACATAACATACACATGTATGTCATACACAGAGCATTTTAACATGCTACACATAAAGGATTCCCACACCCTCTGTAAAGACACACTCCAGTATCCAAAATCTCATCCACACATTACACATAATATAACTGAGGGGTAGAGGCCTATCATGGGGCATTTAAACACTCTGCAACACACTACACATTCATGTCAGGGAATGCTCCTTATTGGCCTCCTTACAAACTCATTTAAAAACTGGTTGTGAAATGGTGAATTTCGCCAAGGTAGTAGAGTTCTGGCACAGCATGATTAGTGTTGGTTTGGGAAACATTTGTAGCCTTGAGTGACCACCTGATGCTTCATGATGATGGCCTATGGTACTATACCCCATCCAGTTATTGTAACCACAGTACTACACATAGCTTTCATTACTATACACCTTAATGTTGCTTGTGTGCACACATATGTACCTCTAAACAGTATGCATACCAATCACCATTTGCACAACTGACACATATATGTTGTGTGATGCTATTGAGTGGCTAGGTCATATGACACACATTGGGTATGTGTAGTGTTTAAATATGCAGTTGTGTTTTAGCATGCCATGTCATGGATGAGACTGGCATGTCCACAACATGATCTACACTCACCATAAGTACCGTACATTGGGTATGTGGCTGAATGGTATTCCATCAATTATCCATGCACCACTGATGATGTTGTGTGAATACTCATCATGTATGTGCTAAAAATGTGTCCACAATTATTTGCTAAAGACACAGAGGCTGTAATCAGCATTGGATACCTATCTGACACACAGATACAAATTCAGCAATGGTAGGTTCACTTGTGAATTATGGTGCACAGTACATTACAGGGTTATGAATACCTGCACAGCAATGTTCTGGCCATGTATGCATTGTGTTCCAGGGGGAAGGCCATCACCTAATAACAAAACACATGTATCAAAGCCATGTATACCGTTAGTAACAAGGACTGACTACACTTGCACTGCATGCTGTTGAGCAACACATGTCCTGCATGCTGACATGTGTGATATGACTGTTTTGCTTATGATAGTGTACCCACCCCACCATCACCTGCTATTGTGTATGTTCTGTGATTGCTGGTGTTGTGGGTGTCTGCTTTAGGGAGGAGTGTATTTTTGTATGTGTGCATGTGTGCATGTTTGCATGTGCGCATGTGTGCATGTGTGCATGTGTGCATGTGTGTATGTGCGCATGTGTGCAAGTGTGCATGTGTGCATGTGTGCATGAGCACATGTGGTCTGAAGTCATGTTCAGGTCTTAAAGTGTGTTTCCTGTTTTCCTCTCACAGGTGCCGAGGTGGGGCTGGTTCAGTACAGCAGGGAACCTGATGTCACTGAGACAGACAGTGATGATGGGGATAGGTGTGTTGAGGCACAGGCAGGTTTGTCAGGGTCTGTTGTTGGGCCACCAATTGACAGTACACAAGTCTCCACCCCATCCATGCACACAGTCATACTGTCTGCACATCCATCATCACCATTGCCCTTAGCTGAGGGACAGTATATGGTTGGCACTGGCAGGACAGTGTGGTATCTATGGCACATGTATCAGGACACAGCAGCCATAGCCAGATGTCTGGAATGGTACCACATAGGCAGATGCCCAGGGGTTCTTGTCAGAGCACTGCTGGTCATCATGCCCCTGGCAGATGTGCCACACCTCTTTCTACCACATCCATGTTCCAAGCTGTCATGGAGGCACAGACATGAATGGAGCGGTACACCATACAGGGGCTAAGGGCACAGAGGGCTCATTACACCTCTGTAAATGACAGTATCCATGACCTAGCAGGTGCCATTTGTAACTACACTGAGGTCATTGATAGACGTTGGGGTGAGACATTGGATGTCCTCCACAATGTCATGTCCATGTGTCAGGACAGTGTGGGAGGGTTGAGACATTGACGTGGATGTATGCCAGCAACATCAGCAGCTGGAGGTCACCATAGATATCCAGCAAGTCACAGCTGCTACCATAGTGCCAGTACCAGCCCCAGCAATGTTGGGGGGGGCTGTCCATAGACTGCCCTAGCAGACCACGTGCACTTGGCTCTGGCCAGTCCCAGCAGGGACCTGGATCCAGTGAACATTTGTCAACCTCTTTGGATAGTACCCAATCTGGATTAATACCTGATACTGTCTGTAGCACCCCTGCCAGGCACAGGTTCTGTATCTGTGGCCAGAGATGGTGATCTGTAAAGCCTGCCAGGTACAGTATGTAGCTGTTTTACAAATCCCCGTATATGGCAGCCACATGGTGGAACTGTGTGCATGCAGACACACAAGCACATAAACCAGAAACCTAGGGCAAACACATACCCGCGCACATTACATCAACATTGGCTCATAACAGTACTCATGGCCCTCACACACACTCACACGCACATGTCAATTGTATGGCTCAGTGTAGGCCTCTGGCAAACCAACAGCACACCCTGTGCATATGATGAAACCTGTGCCACCTCCTGTCATCTGTAACATTGATGCGGGAACAGGCTAACATGGTGCTGATGCACAGGGTGACTTTAATAAAGTATAGCAATGGTTGGATGTGTAGCATGTTGTCAGCAGTAAAGTGTAATGATATCCTTGAAGGTGTAGCTGAGCAGGCATGATGCATTAAAGCTGTAATTAGCAATGTTGTATTGTTTTCACCAGTGTTTATTCCAATTGTGTTTTGTTTGCCCATGTGCCACTTGGCTGATGTGTGTAGTTGTGTCAGCATGCGTTATACAGTGGACAATAAGTGTGGGGTGTGTGCAACACAGGTTTGCAGGTGTCCATGTGTGAACATGGTGGAGGTGCACTGTCTGCATGTCCATGCATATTGGAAACATGGGCAGGGTGACATGCCCTGTATTGGCCAGTGTTAACACTCCATAGTTTCTATTGGTGGCCAGTATGCATTGTACTACACACATTTTGGAACTTGAGTACGCATGTGCGTGTATGACACGGGTTGACACTGTGCTGTGAGTGATGCTGTTGTTGCCATCTGTCATTGGTTTGCATTACTAAGGTTAACACTGTCCCAGCTGCATAATCCTTTAGTAATGCACACTGTTTACCTACAGGGTTGCATGGACCGTGCTATCACAAACACAAGAAATTCTCACTTATACAGTAAAAGTGCATTAGTCTCATGGACCCCTACCATAAACTAAATATATAATAGAAGGTGTGAAGTTGTACCAATAAAAGAGTTACATACCAAGAAGGGATAACCTCTCTGGTCAGTATCATTGGGAAAATACAATCCCTCAATAAACATACAAGGCAAGCTTCAAAATACAAAATGGCAAGGATTCCAAAGACAACACTAAAGCTTTCTTTAGTGTTGTGTATAATCTACAGGGGAAATCTCAGATCAGGTCACAGTTAATGTAAATGGTCACAAAGTACACTTACCTGACTGACATTACCAATTTCTTGTCAGACAGTTTGAATGTGGATTTCACCACCCTGTCATTACACAAGGGCCACATTTCCAGACCTGAAGAATGTAAAAGCTGATGATTCACAGACACTTTAGTTAAAACATCTCTTTACCAAAGTCCAAACCACAGTGGCAATGGTACTGGACAGTGTCCCTGGCTGTGTCATACACAAGCTAACATGTGAAGTTACCACTCACCTAAACACTCTGTCCAGATGTAGCCTCTATACAGGTTACATACTTGTGGAATGATGCACGATAATGGTGTTCACAGTCCACAAGGGTTGACCTACAACGTCTTCTTCTTCTTTCGGATGCTCCCATTAGGGGTCACCACAGTAGATCATCTGTTTCCATTTCTTCCTGCCCTCTGCATCTTGTGCTGTCACACCATCAACCTGCATGCCCTCTTTCACCACAGCCATAAACCTCATCTTAGGCATTCCTCTTTCCCTGTTACCTGGCGGCTTCATCCTTAGCATCTATTTCACAATATACTCTGCATCCCTCCTCAGCACATGTACAAATCAACTTAATCCTGCCTATCTGGCTTGGTCTACTAACCTTCAAACCTGGACTGACCCTCTAATATACTTATTCCTAAACCTGTCCACCCTTGTCAAATGCAGTACAAATGTTAACATAAATTGATTAAGGGTAGAACTACAACAGATCCTGGAAACTCTCTCCCTATAAGCCAGACACATGTTATCGAGAATGCTATGGAGTACAGCATTATGGAACTCATTAACAGAGACATTATGAACCTGCAAACACTGCACCATACCCACTTAGGTTCTCTAAAGCCCAGATCATGGCTTATACACCTAGTAGACTTCAAGCCAGTTAACAAGGCTATAGGTGAGGGAGGGGAGGTCCACACAGCCAAGCTATAGCTCACCAGCAATTCATACACATCACACATTCTGGTATTATACATAACCTCAACAGACTGACCATAAACGATTGTTAGATGATGGATTGACAACTGACGCACAGATGTAGGATACACAGTAACATTTGCAGCCGCCATGTACAATTCTATGCCAGTAACAAGTGGTATCCACCTGCACTCAGTCCTGGGATCACTCCTGTTTGGCATATAGCTTTCTTAGGTAAAAGCAAACACAGTAGGGATATGTCTGCCCACGTTTGATGAAAATGCATACTGTGGGCTATACTTTATTCTCCAGATGACACACACATCCTCCAAAAGGGTATCATAGAGACAGACGCCTGGTGTCAAACTCATGCTCTAAAGCTATAAGCCAAAGAAAGCATAGTTATCCACGTTTAGAAAACAAATTATCCCCAGAGTATAACATAGGTAGTAGCCCCCAAAATGTGGAACAGGTACTAATGTGTACATAGAGCCATGTGTTTAGTCATCTCTCCTTTGATAATCACATTACCAAAGGGTTTTGGAAATCCCTTTGTGGAACACATAAGCAATAAAGGGTCTGCCTGCAGATCCACAGAGGTTGTTGCACACCTATAATGATTGGTCATCTTTACCAGATTTTGCTTGCTTTGGAACAGGATTCAAATATACCTCAAGCATAAACCCTCACTCACACTCTTCAATAGAAACCGTGATGAGTGGATGTGAAACAGAAGATGTAGCCCAGGGATCACTGCAGTGGCTAAGCATGTCACTAGCATACAGAAGTGACCTAAGGTCTGGAAAGTGCCAGCACCCTCTGGCAAAAATAATAGATGCGTTCATGAAGAAAGCAGAGTACCCACCTATGAAATAATTGAGGTCACATGTATGTATATGGCTTTGCCCCACAGCTACCTTACATGTGTAATGCACATACAGTTGTCATTGTGATATGCCACACACTAAAAAAATCAAAACCCACTCCACATTGACCAATGGTGTCACACACTCTTGGAAGACACACAGTCAGCAAGTGCGAGATTCAAACGCCTTCCTAAGTACATTATGATACTACAGCAGTATGCATTTACACGACACACTATACACACACATTACTGGGATTTTACTTTTCCACAGGTATATTTGTAGGATGGTGACATCATCAGACTTGTCAAAGATGAGTATACCACTTTTAAGGGGTGTGAGTATTCTCCAAAAAGGTTGCTTTTTTTCAGGGAGACACACCCACTCACAGTTGGAAAGTGCAGGATTCAAACCCCTACCTAATTACGTTATGATACTACAACAGTATGTATTTACTCAGCGCACTATATACATTACTGGAACTCCTCCTTTCCACAGGTATATTTGTAGGATGGTGACATCATCAGACTTGACAAAGATTAGTATACCACTTTTAAGGGGTGTGAGTAGTCTCCAGAAAGGTTGCTCTCTCCCCAGGGAGACACACACACACACACACACACACACACACACACACACACACACACACACACACACACACACACACACACACACACAGTTGGCAAGTGCGGGGTTCTTAATCCAAACTAATGCCTTTACACTTCAGCAAGCAATATGGAGTTACAGAGTGCAATACAGACATTACTTGCTGACAGTTTGCCCAAAGGTTTTTTTCACATTTGCTAACCTCAGCAGGCTTATCATACTAGGTGTATTGTGAGTATATTGTATGCATAGGCCATGACCATATCATATATTGGTTGATGCACTACATGCTGGCACACACAGGATCAAACCGGTGACTAAGTTCTGTCAATCCAATACTGAACAATACAGTCAGGAGGAGTAGGGTCATAGAACTAACAACACCAACTGTCTCACGTAGACCTACAATATAAGCACCAGCAAAACACACACATAAATACACATTACCATACTCGGAGAATACAAATATCAATCTGAAAAAAAGAGAGTGTCCTCCTAAGCAGACAAGCAAGCAACATGCACCTCCAAGCACGTGCCAGA
Organism: Protopterus annectens; assembly: GCF_019279795.1. NCBI lineage: Eukaryota > Metazoa > Chordata > Ceratodontiformes > Protopteridae > Protopterus > Protopterus annectens. Next base: position 739,405,160 of record NC_056731.1, on the reverse strand, counting down.
CAACACATAATACACCAAAGCAGTGTGCCTCACAACAAGCCCTAAGGCAAAACAACATACCCAACACACTAGTAATAGGTGACTTCATAGTCAGGCACACAGATGTTCCACTCACTCGGCTGGACAAGGGGAATGTTACTGTCAGTTGTCTGTCAGGTGCTATGATCCATCACATAACACAAGCACTTACATCACTCCAGAACAGGTAAATATATGACGTGTTCTTTGTACATGTCAGTGTGAATGATCTGAGACATACCTCCCAGGACAACATGACAAGTGATATATAGTAGCTCTATGAACATGTAGCCCAGGCTGGTATGACCCTGACCTTGAGTAGCATCTTACCTTCACCTACATGATACTGCAATATAACAGAAAGATGATAAACTTCAACAATTGGCTGACCTTCTGGTGTCATTCAAAGGGGATCCAGTCTCTGCCTGCCTGTGATGACACGATAGACAAGCCTCGTTGCTTCGCTACAGATGGTTTGCACCTGTCACCCCTATGCTTTTGAATGTTGGCCAAGGGTCTTGCTGTCCCCATATTACCTTTTTTAGGCAAGGCTCAAAGGTTCATAGTTTCATAGGTAGGTACTAGGCTATCGACCCTGGGGCCTATACAAGCCCAGCCAAAAAGGTACCCTGACTTTTGGCACCTAAGAAATTTCTTTTCCTGTGCCACTGTCGAGCAGAGACACAGAAGTGATCCCGGGGGTGAATTTCCTATTTCCCATCCAATCATCAAGATTTTTCTTAAAGAGCACTAATGAGGATCTTTGTTTGATATAGATAGGTAGTTTATTCCAGAGTATGGGAAGTCTCTGGAACAGGAATCTATCCCTCTGGTATGTTCTGTTTATTGTGGTGACAAGGTTTAGGTCCCTAGAGCGTGTAGGTTCATAGATTCATAGGTAGGTTCTAGGCTATCTGACCAAGGGCATTTATAAGGCTAGTCAGAATGTGTTGGCTTTAGCCTCCCTTTTAAATTAGTTTCCTGGGCCTCTGTCTAGCAGGGCCACTGAAGTGATCCCAGGGGTAAATTTACGATTTCCCATCCACTCGTCAAGATTCCTCTTGAAGAGAGTCAGCAAGGGGCTCTGCCTAACATAAACTGGGATTCTATTCCAGAGCGAGGGAAGTCTCTGGGACAGGAATCTATCCCTCCAGCACGTCCTGTTTATTGCTGTGCTGAGGTTTAATTCACTGGAGCATGTGGCTCTAAGAGATTTGGTTTTCTTGAGGTGGAGCATGTCCATTAATTCTGGGTTGGACATGGCCTTATATGTCAGGCATAGATCACCTGTGAGTAGGCAGTAAGCAACCGAGTAGAGTTGGAGTTTCTTTAGTCGAGCTGCATAGGGCATCTCTTTCAGACCCATGATCTTCTTGGTGAGGTACTTCTGTGGTCTTTTCAGCTGTTGCATGTGCCGATTAAGGTACATACCAAATGGCGCATTGTACTCTATTATGGGCCTAATGAGTGATGAGTAGAGGGGCACAATGACCTCTCTTGATCTAGAGGTGAACCCTTTCATGATTAGGTGGGCTACATAGAAGGAATTTCTAACCACTTTGGCAATGTGATTATCAAAGGAGAGGTTGCTATCTACCTGGGTCCCCAGGTCCCTAATTACATTTTCCATACCTAGTGGATTACCACCCATGTGGTAATTCATGGGCACTTTGTTTTTTCCAAAGGGGATGCCTATGCATTTTTTGGCATTCAGCTTCAGGCCATGGTTTTGACACCAGATATCGGTCTCTGTAAGACCCTTCTGGAGGATGTCTGTGTCAGCCGGAGAGTTGATTGTGGCCCCCAGTTCGCAGTCATCTGCAAACTTGGTTAGCCATAATCCTCCCGTGCTTGCCTGTACCTCAGAGAAGTATATACCAAACAGGAGGGGTCCCAGGACTGAGATCTGTGGGATGCCACTTGTGACTGGTTTAGAGTCGGACATGGCGCCTGTAACTCTGACCATGTGTGTTCTATCTGTGAGCCAGTTGGCCACCCATCTCGTGACACAGGGGTTAATGTTCAAGCTGGTTAGCTTGTCTATGATGCCAGAAAGGGGAATGGTGTTGAAGGCCTTAGTGAGGTCCAGATAGGCTGTGTGGACTACCTTCCCTTCATCTATGGCCTTGGTAACTGTTTCAAAGAAGTTAACTAGGTTTAGGAGGTAGGATCTGCCTTTAACAAAGCAGAATTGGGTAGGGTCCAGTGTCTGGAGGTTCCCAATGTCTCTGTTTATGAGTTCCTTGATAATTCGCTCCATAGCTTTGCAGACCAGGCTAGTCAGACTTATAGGGTGATAGTTCCCAGGTTCTGTTGTGGCACCACCTTTGTGGAGTGGGATGACTGCTGCTGTATGCCATTCTTTGGGTAAATAGCCTGTGGTATGGCTCAGTCTGAACAGTGAATTTAGGTGAGGGTTTAGTTCCTTTTGGAGCTTGTGTAAGACACAGCCTGGGACACCATCCGGTCCCATTGATGCTGTGTTCTTAGCTTTGGTGAGGGCTGCTTTTACCCACATGTCCGTGATGTCTGGGGCTCTGCATTCTTCTGGGATGGACACGAGCCCTTTTGGGGGTGAGGGGGGGTGAACTTTGCACTGAACTTGTCTGCCAGGATGTTGGCAATGTCAGTTGGTTCAGTGTATTTTTTGCCATTTTGCAGTAGCTCAGAGCATATCTGAGAGTTGCCACCTAAATTTTTGTTATAGCTAAACAAGGCTTTGTGATTATCTTTAGATTCCTTGGCAATTTTTCTTTTGAAACTGGCCTTGGATGATTTTATGAGCGATCGTAGTTTCTTGCTAATAATGATCAGTGATGCCTTTCCTTTTTGGAATTTTGCTCTATCATGTAGAAGTTTCCTCCTTCTGTTGTAAAGCTTATTTATGGCTGGGGACCACCAGACTGGTTTTCTCTTTTTGGAGGAGTGAGTCTTGGTTTTACTTGGGATGGCTTGATCCATGCATCCCTGTAGATGCTCATAGAATGCACTTGTAAAGGATTCTGCAGATTGGATAGCATTATCCTTTAGCAAGGGGGCTTTGAAACTTTCCACTTCGGTCTTGAGAAGTGTGAAGTTTGCTTTTGAAAAGGTTTTCACAGTGGTTTCCTTGACTGGAGGTGGGGTCTGGATGTGGATGTCCAGTGTGATTACTTTATGATCTGATCTTACTAGCGAGGGGTTTACCTCTGGTGTGGAACACTGATCCCCCATGTTGGTGATGATCAGGTCCAGTATGTTGTCACCTCTAGTGGCCATGGTGACCAGCTGTTCCAGGGCATTTGAGTTTATAAACTCTAGGAAGAACTGGACAAAGGAGTTTGTACTTGAGTAATTCTCCCAGTCAATGTTTGGGTAGTTGAAATCTCCTAATATCATGGTGTTTGGTAGGACCTTTATATTTTCCAGTGTTCTCAGGAATGCTGAGTGAGGGTCCTGAGACAAGGTAGGTGATCTGTAGCAGGCTATGATCTGATAAGCAGCTTTGCCCACTGTTCGTTGCACTTGGATGGTCTCCAAGGCCTCGTGCTGTGCCACTAACCTGGAGGTGTGGGTATCCTTTATGAAAATGGATACACCTCCTCCTTTTGTATTTTGGTCCGGGTTTTGGGGCCGAAGTTTGGATGGATTGAGATTTCTTTAAGTGGAGCATGTCCAACAGCTCTGTGTTTGACATAACTTTGTATGCTAGGCAGAGATCACCTCTGAGTAGGCGATATGTGACAGAGTAAAGCTAGAGTAAAGCTGGAGTGAGATGGCCTATGTAGGGCATGTATTTGAGGTAGGTAATCCTCTTTGTGAGGTATTTCTGCGGCCTTTCCAGTTGTTGTAGATGTCTTGTGAGGTACATACCACAAGGGGCATTGTACTCTGCAATGGATCTAATGAGTGATGAGTAGAGGGGAACAATGACCTCTTATTTTCTGCATGAGAAGCCTTTTGTGATGAGGTGTGCCATGTAGAAGGATTTCCTGACTACTGTGGCAATGTGATTATCAAAGGAGTGACTACTGTCCACCTGTGTCCCAAGGTCTCTTATCACACTTTCAGTGTTAAGCATACTACCGCCTATGTTGTAGTTCATGGGTACCGAGTTTTTACCAAAGGGGATGACAATGCACTTTTTGGCATTGAGCTTGAGGCCATGGCTTTGACACCAGGCATCTGTCTCAGTGAGGCCCTTTTGTAGGATGTCCACATCTTTAGTAGTTTTGATTATGGCTCCTAGTTTGCAGTAATCTGGGAAGTTAATAGCCAAAGACCTTCTGTGTTAGCCTGCACTTCAGGGAAGTAGATACCAATCAGGACAGGACACAGAACTGAACCCTGTAGTACTCCACTTGTCACTGGTCTGATGTTGGATTTTGAGTCTGCTACTTTTACAGTGTGGGTTCTGTCAGTGAGACAGTTGGCAACCCATCTTATGACATAGGGATTTATACCTAGTTTAGTGTGTTTATCTATAATTTCAGAGTGGGGGAATGGTGTCAAATGCCTTGGCAAGATCTAGATAGGCTGTATGAACCACCTTACCCTTGTCTACGGCTTTGATGACTGCTTCAAAGAAGTCTATCAGGTTTAGGAGACATGATCTGCCTTTTACAAACCCGAACTGGTTGTGGTCCAGAGTTTGGAGATTACCAATGTCTTTGTTTATAAGTTCCACAATGATACATTCTATGGCCTTGCAGACCATGCTCATCAGGCTAATGGGGCGCTAGTTCCCGGGGTCCGTGGTAGCTCCCCCTTGTGTAGTGGGATAACCGTTGCTGTGCACCATTCAGCAGGCACAAAGCCTGAGGTGAGGCTATGATTGAACATGATACTTAGGTGTGGTGCCAGTTCGGTCTGTAGTTCATGTAGAATGCAGCCTGGGATGTTGTCTGGTCCCATGGATGCTGTGTTCCTGGCTTTGGAGAGTGTAGTTTTTACCTGTGCAGCCGTGATGACAGCAACGTTGCATTCTTCAGGTATAGAGATAGGCTCTTTCATGGGTGAGAGGGGGGCTAAAGTTAACACTGATCCTATCTGCCAGGATGTTGGCAATATCAGTTGGGTCTGTATATTTAGTGCCATTGTGCTGTAATTCAGAGCAGATCTGAGTGTTGCCATTGAGATTCTTGACATAGCTATAGAATGCTTTGTGGTTGTCTTTAGAATCAGTGGTGATTTTGTTTTCATAACTAGCTTTGGAGGATTTTATCAGGGATCTCAGCTTCTTACTGAGGCTGACCAGGGAGCTCTTCCACTCATGGGATTTTACCCTCTTTTGCAACAGTTTCTTCCTTCTGTTGTACAGTTTGTTTATGGCAGGGGACCACCAGATTGGCATCCTTTTCTTGGAGGATAGCATCTTGGTTCTGTTTGGGATAGCGCGATCCATGCACTCATGTAAGTGCTTATAAAGTGCAATTGTGTAGGATTCAGTAGTTGTAACTGTATTGTCCATCTGCATAGGTGTCCTGAAGTTCACCACTTCTGTCTTAAGAAGCATGAAGTTGGCTTTGGAGAAATTTTTTAACATGGTTTCCTTAATGGGGGGTGGGGGCAGAATGTTTATATGTAGGGTAATTAGCTTATGGGTCAGATCGGACCAATGAGGTGTTGACTTCAGGTATGGAACACTGGTCACTCAGGACAAACCAAACCCCGTAACCAACACAAATAACCACAAAGTGAGCTAAATGCTACTCATTGCCAGAAGTCTCAGCCTCCAAATGCACACACTCGAGGTAATTCTCAGTATGGAGAATATTGATATCTGTGCAGTAACAGAAACTTAGTTCAAGGCTCCAGAGAGCACACCAGCACTACCAGGATACTACTCATTCCATACCTTTCAGCATCAGAATCTGGATCATAGCAAATAGGGTGGGGATGTATCCATATTCATCAAGGATACCTACACCTCTCTCTACATCCTCTCTACAGGATATGTACCCATAGAATGTTGCACAGCAACATTCTTCCCACTCCACAGCGGTGGGGCCACAAAAGACCCTTGGCATTCATGCTCTATGAGCCTGACGAGTCTGATCTGCAAGGCAATGGAGCCAATCATAATGGAAGTCAACAATAAAGACACTGGGAACCTTCAAACAGTTGAGCACACCCAGTTTGGTTTCATCAAATGCAGATCATGCCTCCTGAACTGGGTGGATTTCTTTGAGACAGTTACCCAGGCTACAGATGATTGAAATGAGCTCCACACAGCCTACCTATACCTCGCTAAGCCCTTTGACACCATTGCCCAGTCAGGTATCATAGATGAACTAACCAACCTGGGCATAAATCCATACATCACAAGATGGATTGCAAACTGGCTCACAGATAGATCCCACAAATTAAGAGCTGCTGGCTACATGTCAGACTCTACACCGGTAACAATTGCTGTCTCCCAGGGTTCAGTCCTGGGGTCCCTCCTGTTTGGTATAGACTTCTCAAAAGTACATGCTAACACAGTAGGGTTGTGGTTGACTAAGTTTGCTGGGAACTGTAAAGTGTTTGCCATAACAGATTCCCCGGATGACACAAATATTCTCCAGAAAAGACTCTATGAGACAGATGTGAGGTGTCAGAATCGTGGCCTCAAGCTCAATGTGAAAGAATGCATAGTAATCCCCTTGGGTGAAAACAAAGTACCCACAAACTACCACATAGGTGTTACCCCCTAAAAATTGACAAGGTAATAAGGGATCTGGGGACACAAGTAGATAGTCATCTTTCCTTTGACAACCATGTTGCCAAAGTGATTAGGAAATCCTATGTGGCTCACCTAATCAACAAAGGGTTTGCATCAGGATCAAAAGAGGTAGTGGTGGCCTTCTACTCTTAAGTCATCAGACCCATCATTGAGTACAATGCACCATTTTGGATGTACTCGACTAAGCATATTGAGCAGCTATAGAGACCACAGAGGTACCTCACCAAGAGGATTACTGGCCTCAAACAGTTGTGTTATGCAACACAACTGGTAAAACTAAATATGTTCTCCGTTGTGTACCACCTACTCAGAGGCACACTCTGCCTAAAATACAGAGCCATGTCCAACACATAACTGTTGAACATGCTCCATCTATGGATAACAAAATTGAGTCGCACTACACACTCCAGGGATATGAACCTCATCACAACAATGAATACAACATGCTGGTGGGATAGAGTACCATAAGTCACACAGATTCAGTATTGAGAAAGGGTTATTCCCGAAAGCTTTGCGTTATAAAGTGTTTTGTTCTCAACATTCTCTGTGTGACTTTTGGATTTTTTGCAGTTTGTTTTTCTCCATAACTACTACTCTGCGGGATAGAGTACCATCCCAGACACTTGCCTTACTGTGGAACAGAGTCCCAATGTACATCAGACAGAGCCTCTCGCTGACACTGTTCAATAGGAACCTTGATGAGTGGATGGGAAACAGACAGTTAACACCAGGCATCACATCAGCAGCCCCACTAGAAAGGGGCTTAGGGTACTAACTATTAGAACTAGGGCTTAGGAGACTACCCAATGGGGTGGTGAAAGCTGCACTAACTTGCCTAGGCTAATATATGCCTTCGTGAGGATAGTCTATTGCATACCTATGAACCTATGTGACAGATACATGTCTACAGATAGTAGATGTGTACTTCACTGTACAGTCATGTTGTACAGCAGGCACATGGAGCACATACACTGTAATGCTTACAGATACTGGTGGCTGTTATGTACAGTGGGTGAGATGTGCACCTCATGTCTTTTGTGCCATTGGGATGTGTGCTGGGTGGGACAGTCCTGGATGGCTCCCTGTCATGGTCATCCTCTTACACACATCTCTGCCCATCCATCTTTGGCTTATTATACTGTGTTCCCCCTACATATATATATAGGTACATAGGTAGGTAATAGGCTATCTGCCTGAAGGCATATATTAGTATGGCCAGAGTGTGCAGCTATCACCACACATGGGGTTAGTTCCCTAGGCCTCTGTATAGTAGAGCTGATGAAGTGATCCATGGTGTGACAGTTCAGTTCCACATACACTCATCAAGGCTCCTCTGGAAGAGTGTCAGTGAGGGACTCAGCTTAATGTAGGTTGGGAGCCTGTTCCAAAGCAAGGGAAGTCTGTGTGTTTGTAATGTATCTCTCCAACATGTTTTATTTATTGTTGTGATGATGATATCCCTAGAGCATGTGGCACAGTGAGCTTGGGTTTACTTCAGATAGAGCATGTACATCAGTTCTGCATTGGACATGTACCTGTCTGTTGGGCAGAGAGCGCCTGAGTAGACAGTATGCAACAGAGTACAGATTGAGTTAACTTCAGTCTTGTTGCACGAGGCAACTGTTTGATGCCAGTAATCCTCTTGTTGAGGTACTTCAGTGGTCTTTCCAGCTGCTAAAGTTGCCTAGTCAGAGTCATCGCAAGTGTGCCGTGATACTCTCTGATGGGTCTGATGACTGATGAGTAGAGGGGAACCTCTTTTGACCTACATGCAAAGACCTTGGCAATTTGTGTGAACACATAGCATGATTTTCTAACCACTTTGTGAATGTGTTTCTGGAAGTAGAGATGATTATCCACATGTGTCCATAGATCCCTTATTATTACCTCCATATTTAGGGTGTTGGCAACTATGTGGTATTTGTATGACTGTAGCTCGAGGCCATAATTTTGACACCACATCTGTCTGACTGAGACCCTTTTTAAGGATGTCTCTGTTGTCCCAAACATCGACTATGACAACCTTTTTGCAGTCATTCACAAACTTTGCTCACCATAGCCCTCGTGTGTTTGACTGTATTTCTGAAAAGTATACACCAGACAGGAGGGGTCCCAGGACTGAGCCATGGGGGACAGCAGTTGTTACCAGCTTACAGTCCAACAGGGAGACTGCAGTTCTTACCTTGCGGGATCTATTTGTGCTCCAGTTGGCAATCCATCAGATGACATACATGTTTATGCACAAGTTGTTGATTTTGTGGATATGACATGTGTGTGGGATGTTGGAAAAGGGCTTTTCAAGGTCTATGTAGGCCACGTGTAGATCATTTCATTGATGTATGTCCTGGGTAACTGCCTTGAAAACTGTCTACCAGGTTTAGGAACCATGTTCTGCCCCTGACCAAACCAAAATGGGTAGGGTTGGGTGTTTATAGGTTCCCAATAGCTCTGTTTATGAGTTCCATAATGATGGACTCCATGGCCTTGCAGATCAGGCTTATTAGGCTTATAAGACAATAGTTCCCATGGTCTGTTGTGCACCAACACTTGTGGAGTGTGCCAAACGTTGCTGTAACCCATTCAACAGTTTCATATCCTGTACAGATGGTGAGTCTCAACAGACTGCTCAGGTGCAGGGTCTGTTTGTTTTTAGAATTCACATATGACACAGCCAGGGAAACCATGTCATCCCATAGGCGCCATGTTTTTAGGTTTGGATAGAGCTGTTTAACAACTGTATATGTGATTTCTGGGTTTTCACAATCTCCAGGTATGGTAATGGGCCCTTTTGTCAGTGAGAGGGGGGTAAATATGTATGAACCTGTCTGACAAGATGTTGGCAATGTCAGTCATGTACATGTATTCATTTACACTTTGCACTGACTCAGAACATATATGAGTTTACATTGATATTTATGACATAGCGAAAGAAAGCTTCATGGTTCTCTATGGACTCGTTGGCAATATTTTATTCCAGAACATAGCTTGGATAATGTTAGGAGTGCTCATTGTTTCTTGATGATACTGATCGGAGATTTATTGATCTTCTTTGGATTTTCACTTTCTTTGAACAACTTAAGTACTTGTAGTACATAGTTTGATTATGACAGGGGTCCAATATATTATATGGGCCTGTTTTCATATCACTATGTGTGCAAGGCAGGATTGGTGAATAGTGACAAGTGTCTGGAGTAAGAACTGCAACTGCCAGATATGTGTGGCCCACTGCTGTACTCAGACATGGCCTAAGTGTGTGAGCATGCCCAGTATGACCTTTCAGTATGTTGCTGACTGAAATTTGCTAAATTTGTTTAAGTGTGTGAGCATGCCCACTATGGGCATATATACTAAATGTGTGTGAAAAATCAAGTTGGTTTTTACTTCAGGGCTCATCTTTGTGTTGTACATTGACAGGAAGCACGCTGTGCCTGCAGGGCTTCCATGAGTTAATTTGCATAGACTTATCAACACTTCTACATACATGGGGTACAGCTATTATTTGTACATTTCTACCCGGGGGGGAACACCTGATTGTTACTGTGGGCGTACATAGGATGAGGGGTACACCTGACACTTATGCACATTTGCTAGGCCTGCACTGCTATATCAGGTACTCCATTTCAGTCTGTACTGTTGCCTATCGTACTGGCTTGAGGCATACCATTGTACTACAGACCTTAGCTTCCAATTACACGCATATTAGTTTGTAACTTCATAGCCTACCCAACCCACATCACACTGCCTGCCCTGCTGTTATCTGTCTGCATAGGCCTGGGGGGAGGTTACTCATATGCTTCTTCAGAGGGCATGATACAGCATTTGTTTGTGTTTGCATTTGTCTATAATTGTCCTGCTGGCTGTGACTGTTAGGTATGTGACCCCCCCCCCCCAACTGGTATGTGTGAGTGACTAAAGTTGTGTCTGTGCCAGTGAAATTCTGTCAAGGCTTAGTGGTTCAGTATTGTGACTATAGTGCATAGTATCCTGAGTTCGAGCCCTGTCACTGGTTTTTATTTTCCTGTGGGCAGACCTGACTGGTTAAGGAACAGTAAAGCAGGTGTGAGTGTGTTTACCTGACTTTGCTCGACTTTGCCCAACTTTGCCCAACATTGCCCAACATTGCCCAACGTTGCCCGACGTTGCCCGATGGTGCACTGGTTAGCGAGGTGCGCAGCTACGTGCAATTGGATTTAAATATGCTCAGTACTGGTAAAATGTGCTTAGCAGTGCTTTATATTGCTTAAAATAGGGCTCCCATGCCTCAGGTGGTGCTGCAGGGCTGCCTATGTTGGATGCACATAGTAGACTCCCTATACATGTTTGAAAACAGGTAGTGTCAAGTTAGGCATCCCTTTTACTGTATGTGCAAGTCAGAGAGAGGTGTTATTTCCAGGGTTCCTACTGAGTCAGTTTATGTGCTATGCATTACCTCTTTGCAAAGGCCAGGGCATACTGGGCACGCCTTGTTCTGCCTACTGGGGCAGGCTCAGGTTGTTCCTCCTCTGAGTCACGCTGTGCTTGTGCAGGCCTTGGCAATGGTGGGGGGCTGTTTGACCCTGCCCCATGCTGTTCCTGCTACAGCTGTTTCCGCAGGATCATATTGTGTAGCATGGTACATACCATAACAATTTGGGTACATGTAGTTGGTGAGTACTGCAAGGCTCCACCAGATGTATTCAGGCACCAGAAACGTGACTTGAGCATCCCAAACACACGCTCAATTATGTTTCTTGTTTGTGCGTGTGCCTCATTATGGAGTTCTTGTTCAGGTGTGTGTGCATTTCTGATGGGTGTCATCAGCCACGGCTCCAGTGCATATCCAGCATCCCCCACTAGGTGACCATCATGGATGTCCCCACTGGCAAATCTCTGATGCAGCTGCATCAGATGCCAGATGTGGCAATTGTGATAGCTTCCAGGGCAGCCAGCACACACATTCATTATTATGCCCTGGGCATCGTGCATGACCTGGCAGTTGATGGAGGGGAATCCCTTGTGGTTGATGTAAACCCTACCCCGCTCACCAGGTGGTGCTTTGATGCATATGTGCATGCAGTTTATTGCACCCACTACCTCAGGTTATTCTGCAATTTGGTGGAAAAGACGCATATTGCTGGCCAATGTCTCACGGGAATTGGAGAAATATACGTGGTCACCGACATGTGCTGACATGGCATCCAGGAACTGGTGGAGTACCCTGGATGCTGATGCCTGTGAAATCCCCAGCATATCACCAGTTGGTCTTTGGAAGGTACCTGTAGCTGGTATTCTTATGCCAAAACATACCTTGGTATCCACTGGGATGGGTTCCACTCTGTTGGTTCTATGTGTGAGGTGTGGCCGGCACAGCTCAACAATTTGCTGTAGGAGGTCTCTGTCCACCCTATAGCGCTCCACTATCTCCATCTCATGTAGCTCCTGGTAGGTTACCCTGGGTCTGTACACTCTTCTCTGTCTCCTCACTGTGGGTTGCTCAGCAGCATTCACAACATCACCACCCTCAGCACCTTGCACATGTTGGTTTATGATAGCAAGAGCAGCCCCTAACATTTTGTCTGACTTAAGCTTTTTAAGCTTTCCCTGTTTGTATACTGCAGTATTGCAGAGTTCTTGGGAAAAAACAGGGGGGAATGCTGTTTGCAGAGTTTAAAGTGCTGGGCTGGGCTAGTCTGCTGCCTGTGTGATTGGCTGATTCTGATATATTTCACATGGAAGCTCTGCTAGTTCTCCTTGGTTAACTTCCTACTACTTCTTTTCCTTCCTTTTGCTTTTCTGTTTCCGCCCGGTGCAGCGCCGGGCAAACAAGCGCAAGCACGCGCACATGAGCATACGCGAACGCACATGCTGTGTACATGTTTTCAAGAAATTTCCGATCTTTTAACAGTGTGCACCTTTGGTTTCAGGTTTTCAAATAGGACAACTGTAGGCATGCCTCTTGCAATCCTGAACAACTCATGGCAAACACAAGCCACTGTGCTCCAATTAGCTTACAGCCTTTCTGACACACCCCCTCATGATGTCACCTATATTCTACTCTACTACTCACCTACTCCTACTCTTAAACTCTTGGGACATGCCTCACATGCTGGGGAAAATTGGGATTCACTATCCTTATCCTCATTTGCATAGGATTGCCTACTAATCCATGGTTGCATCTCTCACACTGAGCTTTCCCCCTTTCAACCAGTACTCAGTGGCCATGTTGTCTTCAGCATTGCCATTCACCTGCATGGCAGAATAAGCTTTTTAGTGAAAATGCCTATTTTTGGCTATTTTTTAATTATTTTCTTGTTTTTTAAGTGCCGCACGTTTGCACGGTGCTGCACTATGCTTAAACATCGGAGAGCGGGGAAAAAAAGTTAGATTTTTAAACATTTATCAATGCCAATGGCCTTATATTTGGCCATTGACATGCTTTCTCAACTGTATGCAGCCTTTATTTGGAGCTGTCTTAGCTCCGTTTAGCTATTTGCAGAATGGTACTCTGTTAACAACGGAGTAAATTTCTGCAGATAACACTAATCTTCCACAGACAGGTTAGTGTTTCCTGGATTGCAAATTTACCTCATTTGCATAGCTTTCAGCAGCAAATGAGGTAATTTGCATACCATGACGCTTTCCATGCAAGAGTAGCTTTAGCAGCTCTCGTGCATGCCCCTGCCAGCTGTTCCTGGATCGCACGGTAGACATATTGCCTGTTTGACATCTTATACTACTCTACAACTCCATGCAAGCTTTCGTAAATCCGGCCCGTAGTCTATTAATTTATGTAGTGAAGCATTGCAGGTTCAGTCTTTCATGATGTCATAGCAGAGATTTTCATCTCTGAGAAAAGAATTCAGGGGGCTGTCCTTACTAACAAAATAAATTGCAAAACAATGCTGTTTTTGCACCAGAAACTGTAAAATTAACTACCTTATGTAAAACAATCCAAATTCTTGATCAGATGCCCTTTGTAAAGTATTAGAAACTCTTTACCAGCCATTCTTTGTAAAATAATACAGTATCTTCATCAGCTACCCTTTCTGATGGTATGCAATCACTCACTCAGCTAGCTTCCATAAAGCAAGGCAGTCACCCAATCCACTGTCTTCTGAAAAGTAATCTAGTCTCCTGCTCTCTTTCATTTCCAGTTTCCCAGATTAAACTTTCTTACCATTTCCTCCTCAGTGGTTTAGCTTTCTCTCTTTCTTTCTCTCCCCTAGTGTAAATGTCCTAGTCTGGGATCCATTATGAATGATAACATATTACTTGATTACGCATGATGTTTTCATATCCACTTCATCAGCCTTCTTCCTCTACCATATACACTATTTATTTCTCTCAGTCCTTCATTTACTCATTTTTATACACACATATATGCGTGTGGATCACTATCAGATTACCAAAATTTCAAAACTTACCATTTTTTTTCACTGTAGTGTGTTCTGGGAATTGGCATATTTAATTAGCAGGGGGTGTGGGGGGCTTCCCCCCTGCAAAAATGTAAAAATTTGTTTTTATTTTATTTATTTATTTTAGTTTAGTTTCAAAACTTTGATCATATGGTCTCAGCCATATGATGTTGGAAGTTTTGAAAGTTTGGTAATCTAATAGGGACCTATGTATGTGTGTGTGTGTGTGTGTGTGTATATATATATATATATATATATATATTTATAGGTCTACCTGAGAAGACCAACAAGCAAAATCAATGACAATGAGATGACCGACACCGGAAGACTGACAACGGAAATACCCAACAAATCGAAATCCCGATGCCGAAAACACTGACATGCGAAATGAGTGTGACTGTGTAAGTGTGCGATAGTGACAGACTTTAGGGTTAGGGTGCGGGTAAGGTAAGTGTGCGATAGTGACGGACCTTAGGGTTAGGGTTGGGTTAAGGTTAGTGCATAGATAGTTGTGTATGTAAGGTTTAGTGTAGGTTTATCAGGTTTTTGATGTGCTTGTGTTGTGTGTGTGTTTTTCGGAATGGGGAATTTGTTTTGTTAACTGTCGGGATTGTAACCCACGGTGGTGGTGCTGCGGTAGCGTTGTTGCCTCCCGGTAAGATGCTGTCCGGTTCGATTCTCAGCTAAAGCGTGTTCTGCGTGGTGACATGCGTGAATGTGCGTACCTTCGTTGAAGGTTGTGCGTCAGGGCTGGTAACTCGACATGTAAAAATCAACTACCAATCATTAGTGGACCGGAGTTCCGCTGTGGCGACCCTTAACCGGGAAAAGCCAAAAGACACAACAACTGTCGGGATTGTGCTTTGTCGGCATGTGAACTTTCTTGTTTTTTGCACTTTTGTTTTTGTGGTGTCGGTGATCTCGTTGTTGGCCTTTTGAGCTTTCGGTGTTGTCAGGTAGACCCATATATATATATATATATATATATATATATATATATTCACTTTATAATATCAAAATAATGAAATATCAAATTTCAGTATCCTGAGACTATAAAGCCGAAAACTCACAAACCTGAAAACCAAAACTGTGAAATTCAAAACCACGAATGTAAACAAAACAATGCACCACACATACAGACACAAATACACTTACCTCCCGACATTACAACAAAACAAAACAACACACATAAACGCAACAAAACAAACACACACACACACACACACACACACACACACACACACACACACACACACACACACACACACACACCCTTCTTATAAGCAGGGCGGCCAGCCCCACACCCCCGCTACTTATATATACAACTTTGAGGTCGCACTAAACACCAAAAGACAGAAAACTCACCACCACACATTCTACACCCCCGTTGCACAAACACACATCACATACATACAAACACCACCACTGTCAACACTGACACACTCACACTCTTATCTACCTACTCTAACCCACACCTAAAACTCCCCAACATACTCACAAACACACAAACCCCCCTGAAAACCCTTAAAAAAACATAACACTTACCTAATGTGCCATCAGTACCACAGGTTCAACATTTCCAGGTTCGATATTCTGCAGTTTCGCGCAAGTGCAGATTCGACACTTTGGTCTTGAGATACTGATATTTGGCATTTCAGTATTTTGAGATTCCAAAGTGTTTCCATACAGATATATATATATATATATATATATATATATATATATATATATATATATATATATATATATATCTTACATTTTAAAACTCCATTTCAAACTAGAATCTATCAATACTGTTATGAAGTATTTTCAGGAGAATGGAGAATAGCGTTCATAGATAGGAAATATTAGTGACCCTATATTTGGCCTTTGTAAAACACAGCTGTAATGAATGTTGCATCTATTTCTGGAAAGTGTTACAAGAATACATAGGTCACACTGCTGGAGATCATACAGAAAATTTAATAATGGTTTGTGGGCAAATGGAATGGTGAATGAAGAGAGGTTTAGCAGTCTGACCTTTTCTTAGTAGAAAAAAATGAAAAAGATGACAGATGATTTGGTATGATATGGGTGCATAGCACATTACATGTGATTGAAGTTATGGTGTCTAGGAAGGAGAAGTGAAGTATGGATGCATGGTTAATACTGCAAGGGAAAGTAATTCAGCTTAAACATTTGAAAATACGTTAGAGAGAGGTAGTAGACATGGAATAAGGTACTAGTTGGGCAGTAGAAGGTAAGATAGGTGGAACACTTGAAAATCTTTCAGCACATGGAGTGTGAGGAAGGAAAAAGGAGGAGCAGTTGAATCTGGAGCACTAATGGCTTATTGAAATACAATTCATCTCAGTTTTAACTAACTGAAACAATGAGTGCAAAAGATTAACTTTTCTTCCTTTTTTCCCTAAACTGTGTAACTTAGAAATGGGTACCATTTCTCATCTGGTACATCATTTTGGATGAGCTCATCATTCCAGCTAAATGTATCCTATACCGCAGAGTCCACACCCCCATTTGCAATCTCCTCTTTATTTGCTGGGAGAATACATAATTATTTTTCTATACTTTTTCCTCTTTATTTTTCTTTTATTGGTGCACATCCTTCATTTTTTGTTCCATGTTCCATCTTCATTTTATCCTCTATTTTCCTATCTACTTGTTCATGTCATCCTCTGCATTGATTTCCCTGTGTTATATTTTTCTGCTGATTGTTTCACAATTCTATCAAATTACTGCAACATTCACAGAGGACTATGCAGTCATCTTTGACCATATTAAAAAACCTATCCTTCTGTACCTCATTTACCCTTTCTCTATTTCTACTGACTAGTTCCTCAATTACCACTATAAAATAAAAAAATAACAACAGACATCGCCCTCGTTTCCACCTTTAGTTTCACAGATGTTTCTTCATTCTTAAAAGCATACAGCTGGAATACACATATATAGTATCCACCCTCTTTCTTAACCTTTCCCTAAGTTGTTCTACCTACAGTCCAATACAATAATTTAATTTAACTGAGCCAAATGCATTTTTAACAACAAACTGATTCATTCCTTCTTCCCTTTTTCTCTTTTTCTGATTTCATCGATGGAAGCACACAATAAAAATCAGCTAAGTAGCATCTTCTGCTTTACAAAACTCAGACGAGTCATGCTCACCAACCTGGTATTCTTTCTTTACTTTTATATTTATTAAGAATTACATCTGATAGTTAATCAACTTGTCATTTAATTGATAATCTTAGTCAGTACTTCAACTTCCACTTTGATTGGAATAAGAGTATATAATGCACTATTTCTTTCGACTGTATTGAACAACTCCTACAGCTATGCAACTATTTTACCACTTTACATAATTCTGGCAGAAGCATATCCATACCCATTCTTTCATCTTCCATAATTGCCTGATTACCTCCAGTGTGTTTTTCTTCTACAGTTCTCCATCTAAAATTAGTCTCAACTTATTTTACTTCTTCTCCTATTTAATTTTTTAGCTTGTGGTCTCTTGGCTATTATCCCTACATCTCCTTTCTTATTTTCACCTTACATTTTTGGTAAAAAAGACCACATCACACCTTATATATTCCTTTCTGAGCATCAGTTTCCCTCCTTAACCTTCAGAGTCCTAATTCTTACTGCCTTCCTCCTCTATTTCATCTCCTAAGCCCTAAGTTTCTCTGTAACTTACTTCACCACCTATCTTTCCTTTTCAACATTTCTATCTTTATTGCCGGAATCTTTATTTTCTATTCTACATCTTAGCACCTTTTGAAAAGCAGCACTGGAATGTTTTTCTAACTCCAAGCCAATGCTCCTCTTTTTTGCAAATATGTTTTTTCTACCCAGCTATCTCCTGCAATTAATATTTCCCCTTTATCCCCTAACCTTCTCTTTCTTAACATTGTGACAGTTGATTTCAAACCGGGGGACTGCAGGGTGCATGCTAAGTAGGTGGATCTACCTGAAATGGGAGAGAGCTACATTATGTCAAGGTCCACTCTGGGTGTAGTTATATTGTTAACTAAGTAACTAGTTATACTATACTGCAAGTTGTAAGTAGGTATCATTGCTCATTACAGAGCAGACAAAGGTGTCATACTCCTCCAATTATTGTAACTGCAATGGTGACATTATATATGTTTGACTTATGAAATACAGGAGATGCTGCTAAATTAATTGAAGCGTTTTCCAGTAATTACTCAGGAAGGTGACAAATACCCCATACCTTACAGTAACCATGGTGGCACTGGTACAGAGGAAGTATCTAAGACTAAATGCAAGAAATACACCTCAGTGTAATACACTTCAGTTTATTTCCAAGAGCTCACAATAATATATATTGTAAAATAATCAACAATTGCAATGTCCATAGTAATGTAATTCATCATCTTTCTAACAAAAATATCTTGAAGTTGTGCACAGTTGCTGAAATCCTTCATCCCCAAATAAGCACAATGTCACAGCACTTGGTAAAGTAAACATATCTGACTGATGTAATGGAAAAACAAATACTGCCCATAATAATACCTTAGCTTGCTTGCTTGCAGGATGCAACAGTAACACTGAAATGCTGACTTTCCCTGCCCATAACAAGAGTTGTACTGAAAAGGGAATGCGTCTAACTGACTAAATGCAGCAGCTGCTGTCCATAGTAATGCATTTCATATTATTTCTAACAATAGCACACAAAGCTAACAGCTCCCCTCCCCAAACCCAAAACACACACACACACACACACACACACACACACACACACACACACACACACACACACACACATGCAAAGGAAATGGGCAACAGTAATAAACACAATAAATATCTCACTACTTTGAAAAAAATTATTGATTTTTTTTCAGTTGGATGCCTTTTTGTTGTTGGTGTATCTTTGATTATGACAGTAGACACCATCACCCTGTTCCTCTTGTGGTATCACCATATTGTGCAGGGATATATGGAACCTGTCAGGTTATTCTAGTTCAGATTTCTAGAAATACCACACATCTCTTTTGCTATGTCACAATTACCTAAGTATTCTGCAGGTTATTCTGCAGATGTGCTTTTCTCACCTCCCATCCCAGTATGCAGATAGAGGAGGAAAGAAAGCCAGGACAGCATATTGAGATAACGTTTTTACAGAAAGAACATGCCAAATCATTTTGAGGCCACAGATACTAGCGTTGTATAATATTTACCAATTACTTATTTTAATAGCTATCAAAAGCATTAATCCACAAAACAGAGGCAGAATAACTGCTTTTGCTGCATATGGGAACAGCCAGCGCATGTAATATGTGTCTTGCACTTATCTGCACTATATTTTCATCAGTGTTTAGTAAAAATGTGTTAGAGGAATGGACTTAACCACATTCATGCAGCTGACAGTGAGACGTGAGCCTACCAATTTCAGCTTATGCTTTCTTTTTTATGTGTATTCAGAACATATTGTTCAGTTCACTAGATCATATTAAAACAATATAACCTGTTCACTTATTTTTTTTTTCATGAAAGATGCCTTAACATGTTCCATAGGCTGAGCCTTTTAATTTCAGTATGAGCTTTCCATGTTTGTTCAGTAAATATTGCTAGATCAATATAGCATAGTCACTTCATTTTACAAAGGCTGCAATAGCAAGTGCTGCAAGTCATTTATGTGTCAGCCAAAAACAAAAAGTGATGCAGCTACATGACAGAATATATGGGCTGCCACTATGCATTATTTACTTTATGCCAGAACGCTAGACACTGTATAGATGACAATAAGGCTTATATTGTTTATTGATCATTTACTTTGCTAGGATACAGTACCTTGTGCTGTGAGACTGTTGCAGATTGGTCAGATGCCAGGATAGAAGTAGCTTCAGGAAATTGTAATGGGCTGCCACTTTCAGTTACTACTTACTGCCTGACATAGAAATAACAAGAATGATTGTGACAGTTTTGTCAACTATTACTTGGCTACTTAAAAATAAGATAGCTGCTATACCTAAAATAAATGTATAACCTAGTTGACAGCTTATTTGAAAATGTATTTATTTTAAATTAAACATTTATGTACAGTTGACAATTTGGACATACTTATTTGCAACACACCAGATGGGAAGCTACTTTCTGTTATATCTTATTTCATAGGAATAAGTGAAAGAAACTATAGGACTAAATACAAGACTTCTGTTACAGATCTGACTTTATTAACTTACAAACAGAGTGTTAAAGTGAATTACAGGTGTAGCACATATCTGGATACTTTTATACCATTCAGAGAATTTGCAGGGAATAAACAGAATTTGATGGCTAGCACCTTAGCCATATATCTGTGAAGAAAAGCTAAGCTTCATTCTACCCAAGCCCTCGATTGGTCAGAAATCTAACTAATCGGTTTATGTAACACGCTTTACCAGAAGAGGATAGAGGGATCCGTATTTGGTTTCAATTTCACCTTTTTCAGTTGCTGATGAATGTTTTAATGTTTTATTTTTTATTTATTTATTTATTTTTATTTAACATTTTGTTAACTGGGAAAGTCCGACTAGGTTCCACAGATCCTGTTTTCAGCGGAGGCCCAGGGTGAATTGCTCCAGAAGCATGTCTTTAGAATGTTTTAATGTTAGATGTCATGATGCAGCAGGAGCAACTCTTACAGGACAGCAGATCAAGCTAATGAGGTCCAGTACCGACATTACACAAATAATGTAAATAGCATATACTGCCCCACAACACAAGACTTATTTATAATATGCACATATACCATCAATTTAAAAAGTTTGTCACAAGAGCAAAATCACCCAAGGTCACAGACACAAGTGGGACTGAGAAGGATTCTATTGGCTACTAGGCTAGCAAGCCAATAATCACTTGTTTTCCTGACTGTTGTTCCTCACAGCTCATAATACCAGCACTACAGCATATACAGTTACACTGGGAACTGGTAAAGGGTGGCATAACTGCCTGAATGGCACTGAATGGGTCCTTGGATTTGCTGGGCTATTTGCCCAGAAACTTCCATTCACCATCTACTTTTTTTACACTGGGCACAGTCTCAATCATCTGCAACTCTATAGTCTTGGTGGCTTCTTAAAATTTAGATGTTAAATAAATACCAGTGATAAAGGGAAAAAATAAGTGTATCATAAGACTTTATACATTGCCAAAAAGCTGGAGGGGCTGAAACACAACACCTCATTAACATCAGCCACTTCTACTTGCCATACCATTTTTTTTATCTCACTATTCTCCACTAAGTCTGTCCTTCTTTCACATAGTTAATTCAATCACTTCACTATCTAGTTGTCTCAAACTGCCTTTTATTTTTCTATTTTTTGGGCTCACACTTCCACCTTTGACCTTTAATCCCTTCTCCAACTGATTGCTACAGTTAGAGAAAGGAATACAATTACTGTTGTCAGGGGGAGGATTTTTTTTTTAATTTATGCAAGGGATATCAAGCTTGTATGGAAGAATGAGTCAATCCTACCCAGGGCAGAGCACACAACGCCACCTCACTTTATCACATGACTATTTCTGTGCATGTACTTGTGATACATTTACTCCGCCCCTTCAAACTAGTGATCCTAAGCAGCATGTATATAGCCGTGGCTCCATGTTCCAATCACCTGTGTCAAAAACCAAAACACTCACCCAAGAGACAAGAGTTTGCATCAACCACTCAATTATCAGATACCAGAACAGGTCCTTTACCCTCCAAGTTGTTAATGATTCTCAGGTCACTGGAAGTAGAGTAAAATGCTCTAGGATTGTGTCAACAGGCTAACCACCTCAAACTATCTTTATTTCTCCTTCCATTCCAGTGTGTCTCATTTCACATCCACTCTTTACCATCTTGCTCTTTGCCCTGTAATTTCTATTCTAATATAATTTGATTTATTTTTTTCCATAGCATGTCTCTTTCTGTTCCTTACTCTGTGTAATCAATTCCTAATGCAATTCCTTATTTCTCTCATGGCTAGTCACCTGGAGGTATGAGTATTGGCGCTAGATGATGAGCACTGCTAAAGTGACATCTCAGTGTTGAATGTATATTATCTGTTCCCTGTTTCTTTCCATACAATCTTCCTATTGTTCATTTTCCCGAACAGCTACCCTAGCCCTGCAGTTATATTCTTTATTCTCAAATAAGATATCGTTTCTGTCCCAATATGGCATTAAAATTTCATCCTTTTATGTATGGTTGTGTACATTCTCTCTTTCTCATAAAAAATAAATAAATAAATAAATTAGAAAATATGTACAATTCTTTCCATCTTTAATTAACTCATACATGTTCCCACACTTTACAGTTCTTATTAAACTTCTATATAATCTACCAAAGGTAGCCATTTTCTTGTTTCCATATACAGATAATTCAGTTACCTATTACTCCCTTACCTTCCTTTAACAGAACAAGCCTGCGCCATCTTGAAGTTTCCCATCACATGTTCTCCACTCTTTCCCCATGAGTGTAATCACCAAAATACCATAAAATATATTTTATTCTCTTAATTTAGTGCACTTTTTTCTCTTGATAACATGTGACACCCATCCACAAAGTACTAATAGTGAATGATGACAACAGTAATGAAGATGTTCTGAGCATGTTTTCAACTTTGTAACAGCAGAAAAGAGAAGTTCCACAGAAAACTAACAGAAAAAGTTATAAAATTGGTTTCTGAACATTAAAAACAGTAAACTTTGTTAAAGTGTGGAGATATACAACCACAAATCAAATTTTAAAAAGATTAACTTCAAAGTTACTTAAATCTGGTTCTAGATGATACCTACCACCAGGGGCGGCCCGTGCTATTGGACTGCCGGACTGCAGCCCCCCTCAACTTCAAACTAACAAAATACAAAAAATAAAAAGAAAAAAATAAGAAAAAAATATTTTAAAATTTCGCGGACTTCGCGCATGCGCACTAGTCCAGACTGCTGCTGAGACAGTCTGGAGCATGGATCATGCGCAGATTGCCTCAGCAGCAGTCCTGATTGAGACACGTGAACAGGAGTGCTCCCACAAGTCTATGCAGTTTTAAACTGCATAGACTGCCTGGGAACGCGTCGGGGTCGGACTGCAAGGTCGACAGTCAGGAGAAGGATCTCAGGTCTGGACTGGAGCTTACTGCAGGGGAAGATCTTGCGACGGGCAAGGTCAGATTTGCGTGGGTTTTCAGCTGCTTTGACTGTTTTGTGGACAGGGACCTGGATTTATGGAATTAATGGTGGTTTTGCGGACAGGGACCTGGATTTATGGAAGTAATGGTGGTTTGTGGACAGGACCAGGTGTGTGTGTGTGTGTGTGTGTGTGTGTGTGTGTGTGTGTGTGTGTGTGTGTGTGTGTGTGTGTGTGTGTGAGTGACAATGCCCCTGGTGCAATATACTGGTGGTTAGGCTCATGGTGGTGTGGTAGAGAATACATCAGGCTTGAACCCTGTACCTTGTATGCAGGTGTTAAAGACCTGAATTCCCTACCCACCACCATTTGTAAAAAAAATTGCAGATTTTTGCCTCATATTTGATCTGAACTGTTCCTCATAATATCTGTGGTTTATAAATGTTGCAATACTTGATATTTGATGGTGCAGTAGTAGCATTGTTGCCTCACAGCTGTAGGTACTCAGGTTTGCTTCTTGGCTGGGGTGCCTTCTTTGTGGGGGGGGGATCTGTATCTTCTCCCTGTGTTTGTGTAGGTTTGCTTTTGTGTCCTCCCATGTTACAAAGACATGTCTGCATTATTTCTTCCTGGGCCTCTCCTGAGAATTGTTTTTTTTTGTTCCAAGTCAGACTGTCCTGATTAACAAATGTTAAATAAAATTGACAGGCATTTGAATTTCAGACTTCAGGTTTCTGAATGTTTAGTTCCTTACATATTTGATGGTGCAGTGGCAGTATTGTTGCCTCACAGCTATAGGTTTTCTGGTTTGATTCTTGGCTGGGGTGCCTTCTGTGTGGAGTCTGCATCTTATCCCTGTGTTTGTGTGGATTTGCTCTGGTATCCTGCCATTTTACAAAGACATGTGTCTACAGTATTTCTCCCTGGGCCTCTGCTGAAAATTGTTTTTGTTCCGTCAGAAGTAAAATTGACAGGCATTTGAATTTCAGACTTCATATTCTTCAGAAAATACATAGTAAAAGAACGTTTTATTCTAGCAATAAATATATAGTAACACAACCTTTTATTATAGAAATTTTTTAAGTTTATAAGATGGCTATTTGAAATTTGTCCTTATTTTTGGGACTGTAATACCCTGTTAGTGGCTTTGTCCAGGTTTTTTGTGCTAAGGTTGACAGCTATGGCAAGAACTGAATTCACTGAATATGTTTGATGGCCGTATTCCCTCATTACTGGGTTTGTCCAGGTGTTTTGTGCTAAGAGGTTGACAGCTATGGTGAGAACTGAATTCATTAAATGATAGCCATTTAAGTTTCAGTCTTCCTCTCTTTCACAAAGCAGCTGATTTGGTGTAGTGGTATGTTGCTCTTGACTGTTTTGCACAGGGACCTGCAGTAAAATGTACGGTAGTAACACAGCATTTTTCTTTCACAAAGCAGGTGATTTGGCATAGTGGTATGTTGTTCTGACTCTTTTGCACAGGGACCTTGGCAGTAAAATGTATGGTGGTAACACAGCATTTTATTCTAGCAGCTTTCCAAGATTATACAAGCAATGTTTAATGTGTCCCTGGTTTTTGCCCTTTTGACCCACCCCAATAAATTTGGCTTTTTCCAGACTTCTTGTGCTGCGAAGTTGAGATGCAGTTGAGTATTGAGTAGATTTTACAAGGAGCTGAGAGCTGCAGGGGAAGAGAAGTTTAGTGCTGATTATGCTACATCAGCTCATATTGCTAATAGCACAAAAGGTTGTGTACTTGCTTTTGATGCAGAAGGTTGTTGGTTCTACTCGCAGAAGGTTGTTGGTTCTACTCCCATAAGGGGTGAATGCTGCCGTACTGAAAATTAAGATACTATGACCCTGTTATCAGTTTGCCATCCATTTCCTATTGCAATATTACTAGCTTATTTTTAATGTAATTTAGGCAATTTATTCCACAGGGGCATCAGACACTTTATTTTTCGATGAAACCATGAAATAT
Organism: Protopterus annectens; assembly: GCF_019279795.1. Taxonomy (NCBI): domain Eukaryota; kingdom Metazoa; phylum Chordata; order Ceratodontiformes; family Protopteridae; genus Protopterus; species Protopterus annectens. Next base: position 739,379,955 of record NC_056731.1, on the reverse strand, counting down.
AAATGTGATTGCTAGCACCAACCTCTTCATTACAGATTTATTTAACGTGGAATTATTTAGATGACTTTTTTACTACTTCAGATATTGTGCATATTTACTGATAATGGTGGACTGTCAAATTGTGCATATTTACTGATAATAGTGGGCTGTAGAAGTTTGAGTAGACTTTTATGATGGAAATGTTCTGAATTGGACAGTTTTGTTTCATTGTTTACTGGAAAAATGTTCAAAGCAATAGGAAGGTGTATCAAAGAGCACATGTATGTTTCATATGCAAGGGGCCTATGATTTGAAAACAGCCCAGAATTAATTTTTGTCTGCCACGGGTAAAATGTATTTTCTTTGAATGTGGGTTTTAATGTTGTTTCAATGAATGTGAGTTTCAAGGGCAGAGAAGGTTTAATGCCAAGTTTGTTTAGCAGATGTCTTAGTGTTTGTGCTGTAAAATGCAAAAATAAAACTTTCAAATGAAGTTCAAATCATCATAGAAGTAAATCAGTATGCACATTAGTGTTTATGGTAAATGGAGTGAAATAGCAAAGTAATGGATTATTGGAATGGCTGCAGGGAGGCTCCATTCAACCATGGTTTTCTGAGGGGGAAGGGCGGCAAACTTAGACAGCCCCAGCTGAACTATACCTCCCAACTGTCCAGATTTTCAAAGAATGAATAGATTTTTTGCTTCTTATTTTTGGTTTGTTCCTAATAACAATTTGTGGTTTTCTGGCAAATCATTTAGGAATTAAGTCACTAAATAATGACACACCTAGTTTCAGACTTCATAACCTTCAAAAAAATGCATGCTAAAGTAAGGCCTGTTCTATCAACTGTCCCAGTTTATAGAAGAGCAATTAATAGTACTGTTTATATGTTTCCCCCAATATATTTGGCCTTGTCCAGATTTATGTCCCAGTTTATACAAGAGCAATTTTTAGTACTGTTTATATGTTCCCCCAATATATTTGACCTTGTCCAGATTTATTGATTAACAGGTTGAGAGGTACATGCAAATAAATTGCTTTATAGAATTAGGCATAGCCAAACCTCTGAACTGTCCCTGATTTTGACTCAAAATGTTGCTCTTCCCCTAATGATCCATCCGCAAAATAGCAATTTTGGAAGAAAACATGGAGGGTTTATAATTAAGAAATAACTGTAATAATCAGATTACTTTTATTTCAGAAATGCATGTAGATTATTATATTTTGTCAGCTGCTGACGTTAGCAGTACTAATATTAAAGTGTCCCTTCTTTGACAGGTTCCCAGCTGTATTGTGTTGCTATTTTATATTTTTACATCACATTTTTGGTCCATTTTTCATAAAATTGTGTTTTTTTGGCAAATTAGTGACAAATAATTAAAGACCTAAGTTAGAAAATAATGACAGACATTTGAGTTTCAGATTTCATACCATTCAGAAAATTCATACTAATGCAAGACCTCTATTAGCTTTCTAAGTTTATAAGAGCAATATTTTAAAAATTGTCCTTATTTTTGGGCCTTTGTCCCATTTCTTTGTATGGCTTTGTCCAGATTTCTTGCTCTGAGGTTGAGAGGTATGACAAATGTGTCAGGGCCATCACAAGTCAGCCTGAGACATTTCAAACTGTGACATACTTGTTACACCCCACTCCCCCATGTAGTGACTCTGGATGTGTCGAAGCAAGGCAAGGAGTAGTTATGCAGTGTAAATATGCCGAGAATCCCACCCATCCAAGGTAGACACAAGTACTAGAGTGGCTTTTCGTCTGTCCTTGATTTTTACAGAATGGTCTGGTTTCTGTCATATTTTTTGTACTGTTGATTTATGCTTATTACTCAAAGTACCTGTTGCTCTGTGTTTAAGTAGCAATACTTTAATGACCATCAGGTAAGCTTGGCTGAGATTGCAAGATGCAAGTAAGCTTTAATAAGCATACTGTTAAAGAACTGCCAACATTGAAAGCCTTTCTGTTGCCATGTAGAGAATACTTAACTAGATAATGTATAAGCCTTGGGTATTGAAATGCATATGCCAGTATTTGTAATAAAGGACAGAATTACATTATTTTAAGAGTCTCATTACACTTGGAGACTTCCAGTCATCTCTGCAGGCTTTACCCATAAACCGAATGCCAATCGCGTGGTCCATAACCTGTACAGTAATCATTTTAAGCAATGTATCTTGAGCTTATTTCTTGTTTGCTTTTCATTTTTTACTTTGATCATGTTTGCCCCATGAAACAAGTAGATGTCAGGCAGCAGGTCTTTTTTTGGATAAGGAACATTTTTACAAGTGGGGGCATCAGAGATTTCTACTTTCAGCATGTTACTTGTTACTTTAATAAAGCTGAATATAAATTATAATTAGAACTGCAGTGCACGAAGTGGTTTGAGTTGAGTGCTGCTTGTTTTTCTTATACTTGATTTTGACTGGCATTCCATTAATGTATTTAAAAAAAGTAATTTATTTTTTCATGCCTCACAACCTTTTTTGTTTCCATCTAGATATTAAGCTGTCATGCAGCCAATGCATTGAAATATTTTTATTCTTCTACACTTCATTTTGTCTTGATTGGACTCTCATGATGACTGTTTGGCACCCAGTGCAGTATATTTAGTTTTTGTGGTTTGCTACTACAGGTGTGTGTGTGTTTGTGTGTATGGTAGGAAATATCTCAGGCTTGAACCCTGTACCTTGTATGCAGGTGTTAAAGACCTGAATTCCCTACCCACCACCATTTGTAAAAAAAAAACTGCAGATTTTTGCCTCATATTTGATCTGATCTGTTCCTCATAATATCTGTGGTTTGTAAATATTGCAATGTTTGATATTTGATGGTGCAGTTGTAGCATTGTTGCCTCACAGCTGCAGGTTCTCAGGTTTGCTTCTTGGCTGGGGTGCCTTCTTTGTGGGGTCTTAATCTTTTCCCTGTGTTTGTGTGGGTTTGCTTTTGTGTCCTCCCATGTTACAAAGACATGTCTGCATTATTTCTTCCTGGGCCTCTGCTGAAATTTTTTTTGTTCCAAGTCAGACTGTCCTGATTAACAAATGTTAAATAAAATTGACAGGCATTTGAATTTCAGACTTCAGGTTTCTGAATGTCTAAGTCCTTGCATATTTGATGGTGCAGTGGTAGTATTGTTGCCTCACAGCTATAGGTTTTCTGGTTTGATTCTTGGCTGGGGTGCCTTCTTTGTGGAGTCTACATCTCCTCCCTGTGTTTGTGTGGATTTGCTCTGGTGCCCTGTCATTTTACAAAGACGTGTCTGCAGTATTTCTCCCTGGGTCTCTGCTGAAAATTGTTTTTATTCTGTCAGCAGTAAAATTGACAGGCATTTGAATTTCAGACGTCATGTTCTTCAGAAAATGCATAGTAACACAACCGTAACACAACCTTTTATTCTAGCAATTTTCTAAGTTTATAAGATGAATATTTGAAATTTGTCCCTATTTTTGGGACTGTATTCCCCCATTATTGGCTCCGTCCAGGTTTTTTGTGCTAAGGTTGACAGCTATGGCAAGAACTGAATTCACTGAATGTTTGAGGGCTGTATTCCCTCATTACTGGGTTTGTCCAGGTGTTTTGTACTAAGAGGTTGACAGCTATGGTGAGAACTGAATTCACTAAATGATAGCCATTTAAGTTTCAGTCTTCCTCTTTTACAAAGCAGTTGATTTGGCATAGTGGTATGTTGTTCTGTTTTGCACAGGGAGCTTGGCAGTAAAATGTATGGTTCTAGCAACTTTCCAAGATTATACAAGCAATGTTTGTGTCCCTGGTTTTTGGGCTTTTGACCCCCCCCAATATATTTTGGCTTTTTCCAGTTTTCTTGTGCTGCGAAGTTGAGTATTGAGTAGATTTTACAAGGAGCTGAGAGCTGCAGGGGAACAGAAGTTTAGTGTTGCTTAAGTGAAGTTGGTTTGCCTTGTTAATAGCACAACAGGTTGTGTACTTGCCTTTGATGCAGAAGGCTGTGGGTTCTACTCCCACAAGGGGTGGATGCTGCTGTACTGAGAATGTTCTCCTTGGTGAAGATACTAACTATGAGTCCGTTATCAGTTTGCTATCCATTTCCTCTTGCAATATTACTAGCTTATCATTTTTTTAATGTAATATAGGCAATTTATTCCTGAGGGGCAACATACACTTTATTTTTCGATGAAACCATGAAATATAAAGGTGTTTGCTAGCAGCAGCCTCTTCATTAGTTACAGATTTCTTTAATGTGGAATTATTTAGATGACTTTTACTTCTTCTGAGATAGTGCATATTTACTGATAATGGACTGTAGAATTGTGCATATTTACTGATAATGGTGGACTGTAGAATTGTGCATATTTACTGATAATGGTGTACTGTAGAATTGTGAATATTTACTGATAATGGTGGACTGTAGAATTGTGCATATTTACTAATAATGGTGGACTGTGGAAGTCTGAGTAGACTTTTATGATAAATGTTCTGAACTGGGCAGTTTTGTCATTATGAGTGCATGCATTTTGTTTCATTGCTTACTGGAAAAATGTTCAAAACAAATTTAAAACGCCCTCTAACAACCGTAATATATTGTACAAGGAATATAATTTAGTACAACGAGGAAGGTGTATCAAAGAGCACATGTATGTTTCATATGCAAGGGGCCTGTGATTTGAAAACAGCCCAAAATTAATCTTTATCTGCCACTGGCAAAATGTATTTTCTTTGAATGTGGGTTTCAATGCTGTTTCAATGAATGTGAGTTTCAAGGGCAGAGAAGTTTTAATGCTAAGTTTTCATTGTGAGACTGCATTGCTTTGTTTAGTAGATGACTTAGTGTTTATGCTGTAAAATACAAAATAAAACTTTCAAATGAAGTCCAACTCATCATAGAAGTAAAGCAGTATGCACATTAGTGTTTATGGTAAATGGAGTGAAATAGCCAAGTAATGGTTCATTGGAATGGCTGCAGAGGCTCCATTCAACCATGATTTTGTCAGGGGGGAAGGGTAGCAAACTCAGACAGGCCCAGCTGAACTGTACCTCCCAGCTGTCCAGATTTTCAAAGAATGAATAGATTTTTGCTTCTTATTTTTGGTTTGTTCTTCATAAAATTTGTAGTTTTCTGGCAAATCATTTAGAAATTAAGTCACTAAATAATGATACACTGAGTTTCAGACTTCATAACCTTCAGAAAAATGCATGCCAAAGTAAGAACTGTTATTCTATCAACTGTCTCAGTTTATACAAGAGCAATTTTTAGTACTGTTTATATGTTCCCCCCAATATATTTGGCCTTGTTCAGATTTACTGCATTAACAGGTTGAGAGGTACATGCAAATAAATTGCTTTATAGAATTATGCATAGCCAACTTCTCAACTGTCCCCGATTTTGGCTCAAAATGTTGCTCTTCCCCCTAATAATCCCTCCGCAAAATAGCAATTTTGGAAGAAAACATGGAGGGTTTACAATTAAGAAATAACTGTAATAATCAAAGTTATAGATTACTTGAAATGCATGTAGATTCTTTTATTTTGTCAGCTGCTCAAGTTAGCGGTACTAATATTAGTGTCCCTTCTTTGACAGGTTCCCAGCTGTATTGTGTGGCTATTTTATATTTTTGCATCACATTTGGTCCATTTTTCATAAAATTGTGTTTTTTGGCAAATTAGTGACAAATCACTAAAGACTGAAGTTAGAAAATGATGACAGACATTTGAGTTTCAGATTTTATACCCTTCAGAAAAGTCATACTAATGCAAGACCTATTCTATTATCTTTCTAAGTTTATTAGAGCAATATTTAAAAATTGTCCTTATTTTTGGGCATTTGTCCCACTTCTGTGTATGGCTTTGTCCAGATTTCTTGCTCTGAGGTTGAGAGGTATGACACATGTGTCAGGGCCATCACAGTCAGCCAGAGACATTTCAAATTGTGACATACTTGTTGCACCCCACTCCACCATGTAGTGACTCTGGATGTGTCCAAGCAAGGCAAGGAGTAGTTATGCAGTGTAAATGTGCAGTGTCCCCCATCCAAGGTAGACACAAGTACTACAGTGGCTTTTCATCTGTCCTTGATTTTGCAGAAAGGTCTGGTTTCTGTCATATTTTTGTACTGTTGATTTATGTTTATTACTCAAAGTGCCTGTTGCTCTGTGTTTAAGTAGCAATACTTTAATGACCATAAGGTAAGCTTGTCTGAGATCGTAAGATGCAAGTAAGCTTTAATAAGCATACTGTTAAAGAATTGCCAACACTGAAAGCCTTTCTGTTGTTGCCATGCAGAGAATACTTGACTAGATAATGTAAAAGCCTTGGGTATTAAAGGACAGGATTCCATTATTTTAAAAAGCTCATTACACTTGTTGGAGACTTCCAGTCATCTCTACAGACCTTACCCGTAAACTAAACAGAATGCCAATCATGTGTGGTCCATAACCTGTACAGTAATCCTTTAAGCAATGTATCTTGAGCTTGTTTCTTGTTTGCTTTTAATTTTTTACTTACATGTTTTCCCCATGAAACAAGTAGATAGTTGTCAGGCAGCAGGTCTTTTTTGGATAAGAAACATTTTTACAAGTGGGGGCATCACAGAGATTTCTACTTTCAGCATGTTACTTGGTACTTTAATAAAGCTGGATATAAATTATAATTAGAACTGCAGTGCAAGGAGAAGTGGTTTGAGTTGAGTGCTTCTGGTTTTTCTTGTACTTGATTTTGACTGGCATTCCAGTAATGTATTTAAAAAGTAATTTATTTTTTCATGCCTCACAACCTTTTGTTTCCATCTAGATATTAAGTAAGCTGTCATGCAGCCAATGCATTGAAATATTTTTATTCTTCTACACTTATTTTTGTCTTGATTGGACTTTCATAATGATGGTTTGCCACCCAGGGCAGCGTATTTAATTAAAGTTAGTTTTTGTGGTTTTGAGCATAGCTCCTCCCCTTTCTAGATGGCCACAGCCCTTCCCCTTGACCCCACCCATTCAGCTGTCTCCTGCAGCCCCCCTTTGATTTGAAGTCACCAGCCACCACTGCCTACCACGTCTGATACAAAGAATGAACAGTGAGCAGCAAAGTGTTCACCAGGGTGTCCATCAGCCATGAAAACATCAGACATTCCCTCCACCTAATATCACCAAACACTAGACTAAATTTAAGAGCTATCACTGTAAGTTAACAAGTTTCAGAAAGTACCCTGATCAAGTGGTTGAAATTAATGATGCAGTTTCTGGTGATAAGAAAAAAGATATAGTATTGGAAATATGCAAAACTCAGTTTCTTTAAAAACAGATACTATATTTATATAACATGGACTCCTCTATCTGTGATGATCCATGACCCTCAAATAATTCAGACATTGTGAAGGAGTTCATAAGGCCTAGTAAGGTGAGTAACCCCTCTCTGCTTGATGCAGTTATAACTCACTTCCACACAATTTCCAAAATGTCAGTCCTTTTGAACAGATTAAGTAACAAGTGCCCTGAATTACATCTCTGCCCTACAAGACACCAATGATACCCCATGTCCTGGTTTTAAGAAGATCATTTCATGAACTAAGGAGATGATTCTTCTAATGGAATTGAATGCAGTTCATAACAGCTCAGTTAACATGAAAAACACAAAACAATAGCTTTACAGAAATTCCTGAATATTTTTATTCTTAGACAGGAAATTATATTTCCTTTCAGAAATGAAGTCTATGAGGAATCAATGCTCCTAACATAATTTAACCTTCAAAGGGCAACTGATAGTTTGGGAATGTTGGAAATGCAACCCTCAGGACAAACAAAAATGTGAACACTGCTTATTCATGAAATGATTAGCCAAGATAACCAGAAACAATATAAAATCAACTTACCGTAGGTTTGGAAGAAACTAACCACATTTACCAACGCATCAACGATATTTTAAAAATACAATAAAGAGTAACTTGGAAATTCCAAAAATAAGACTCAAATATCTACTACATCTCTGTATCTATACCTACAGTAAATTATCCCCTTCTGCTATAAAAAATAGGAGCCACACCCCAACTCGACCTCCACGAGTCATCATTTAACTTTTCCCTTTAGGGAAATGCCTATGAAAAATCCTTCTAGAAAGTGCTTTCACTAGTACTTGCTCTAGATTTAACCCTTTATATCCAACATTTTTAATGATGCATCAGCAGTCATCGCCAAACCTCTAACAAACATCTAGAATCTTACATTAACCACTGAGTTAATCAGACTTTCTTTTAACCTTGATTCCCTAATTACTCTTCTCAAGGTTCTGGCACCTAAAACACCCTGAAACTTTTGACCAATTGTCACACTTTGCTGACTTGGCAAATTGTATGGAAAAGAAAAACATTTACAGTCAAATGACAGCTCATATTCATAAATATGCGTTACTCTCACACAAACAACACAAATTCTGAAATTATTTTATCTTTGATAAGCAGTTTAAGTATGTTTTATTCATGGGGGGTGGAGTTTATTGTTATTGATGTTTGATTGTGTATATGGCATTTTTTGAGAAGGCGATTGTGGCTGTGATGCTAGAAGGCATTTTTAATAAACTAAGTTCTCAGCTAATGCTGTGGCTTTTCGATGGATTCAGAAATCAAGCAACACCTCAACCATGTGTTACCAATTCTATTTTAATGATATGGAGACATACCTTCTTACACTGGCTATTTTCATCAAGATGAAAAAAACTTTAGAAACAGGTGTCATTCAAATAACTTGAGTAACTTAGGTTTCAAGAAGGGCCCATATCAACATTTTGCAGGTGAATCTCAGACTGTATTTTCCATATAGCAAATTACGCTTTCACTTTTGAAATGGAAGCACTCTGCACAGTGATATCAGAAAGCTACATTTTGTTTTCTGCTTTTATAAATACCTTAGCAATAATCATCCCCAGCACCCAGGATTCTTTCAAAGAACGCACATCCTTTCTTTAAAGTTAGGACAGTTAATTAGTACAGGATGAACTTCACAATGTCTCATTTGAAATCTACATTGCCTAGCGCATAACAAACTATCCCTAATTTAACAGAAATCTGATTGCATGCTCTTTACCACTACCCAAAGTCTAAAAAACAACTCTGGTTTAATCATCATAACCCTAATAAACAATCAAATTAAAAAAAAAACAGAATGTGCATGGGTATTGTTATGATAACTAAAACTAAGCTACTTAAGTATTTACATATAGTATAAATATGTACTATAGCCATTGACACTATTGTATATCATTGCCATTTTAAGATATGTATCCCATAATGCACTGCACTTCTGAGCAAAGTGTCAGGGTGTTTGATATGAGTGAAGTGTTATATTTTTTATTGAGCTGCTATTTTGTTCAGAATTAAAGTTACCTTTCTGACTCACTCAAGACATGCTTAAAAATCTCAAAATCTGCTAAAAGTCAACTAGCTTCCTAACATTTGAGGCTAAGAAAACTATTGGTTTAAATTTTTTGATCTCAACTGGAGTACGTTCTTCCATTAACAGGTCAGAACTCAGAATATGATATATATATCTTACAAACAATTCCATTTAATCTCCTTCACAGGTAGTTATTGGGCATGCAATCCCCCCCTCAAAAAAAAAAGAAAGAAAAACTTGGAGAAGTGTAGTTTCTTATCAGAACAACATCTGGTCAAATGATTTGCTTAGAGTCATACAGTAGGCAAATATAGGTTTGAGGAAATCAAAGCCTGGAATACAGGCAATAGCTTGTTCACCACTCATAGCTTAACCGTCTGCCCCCAACTGCTATACTGAAGCCCGTGGTACAACTGTCATACAGCAACACCTGTCTTAAAAGCTAGCAGTGACTTTCAGTGCCTACACAGCACACCCTCACAGAATAGGTGTGATCACTTATATGTACACACACACACACACACACACACACACACACACACACACACACACACACACACACACACAAGCACTTGCGCACTTCACCAGGAAGGTCTGTGTCATCATTCTGACCCTTTAACAAGCAGGTGACTTATCTTTCAGCAAGTGCATGGCTAAAAATAACTCTTTAACTCATTAACTTTTTGAACTTCTACATTTGGATTTCTGACCCCCAACAAAATAACATCACATCCTACTCTTCAAGGAATAATGCTCTAGTTATGCTTCTAGGTGTAATTAAGCCCATGTTGCCTAGCAACTGTTCCTCACTGAAATCTGCAATTTCTAACAACTGTAACTTCATCCATAAAAGGTTTTCCCAACACATTCAAGAAAATAAACCATACATCTGTTTCGGGGACAGTAGTAAAAGACTTGAACCTTTAGCCTGTATTAAAGTCTAAATTTAACCTTTCTATACTTACATAATTATTTCAAGGTGGGGAATCTTTTTTATACAGCAAGCATTTTTCCTCTTGTTATATAGTATGTTTATATTGGAGTTCCACTGTAGTGGTTTATTTTTTAATGTTTCTGTTATGCTTATGCCATCTGGGGGTGAAGTTGTCTGTACATTGGTTTAGATATGCACAGAAGTCATTGGGTTATTTAGTGGTCTTAGTGACTTGGTCAGTAAAGTGGTGTTTTTCAGTTTATTCAGGCCCTCAAACAGGCAAATTAGTTTGGCTTTGTAGTAAACTTTGAATGACATAAAGTTATTGGGTAGGATGATGTTAGTGTTGAGGGATAAGATGAGTTTGTTGACTGGATTTGATCAAGGAAGGAATGAAATTACCATGAATGTTGGCAGACAGCATTAGTAAGGACAAGATCAAGCATGTTGTCATCTCTGTTGGGAACATGGACTGTTTGATCTAGGGACTTAATACAGATAAAATCAAGACACTGCTGTTTATATTTATTATTTATTGTGTAAGATTTAATAGATGAGTATTTAAAGTCACCTTGGATAAGCATATTGGGATACTAGGTATAGAATTCAGCTTATTGAGGCAGTGATCATTGTTATAGGGAGATATTTAAGGGATCTATAGTTGTCAATAATGTAGCATTTGCATTGTACTTGATGTGATTAAGATGTCCAAGAATCCTAGACTGGTGGCATAAGGCATTAGGTATGAGGTAATGGAAGAGCAGATAAATAAGCATTCTCCCCCATCAATCTCTAATAGTCTGAATGATTTATAGGTACAGTCCTCTGTTATGCAGGGAGTGCTGTCAGTACATTGAAACCAAGGGTCTGTGACTACACAGAAACACACACACACACAAGCGCGCGTGTGTGTGTGTGTGTGTGTGTGTGTGTGTGTGTGTGTGTTAGGACTGGGCTTTTTTGTTTGTTTGTTTGTTTGTTTGTTTGTTTATTTTAGACTCCCTCTGTTCTGCAATGCCATCTCAATTTAAGCTGAATTGGTATTTGCTAGATTAGAATGTCCAAGGCATAAATCTGACTGAAAAGGTCACTACGGGGGAGAAAGTCTTAACCAATATAAAGAAGATATGAAGCAGGAGATATGCAGAATATCCCTGGTGAAATTGTCTAGTCTGTTTAGAATTTTCTAGCATGCTGTTACATACTGTGTCTTCATGGAAAGGCACCAATTAGTTATTCAATTGCTGAAATCATTATTTTGCTTTGGAATTGTGACATCATTCTCAGAAGTGACAAGATATTGCTTAAGGCAGGTATCTTTCCTGCCTCAGCCACATGCATAGAGAGGTCAGATGTGTACTCATACTTGGGGTGGAGGGATGTAAGAGCTCTGATCACATCACGAGTCCTGGCACCAGAGATACAGTTGCCAGTTATCCTATATTTGCTCCGCCTTTTGACTGGAATATCAATATGTCTCTCTAGAGATCATCTGTTACTAGTACATTGCTATGTTGGCCAAAGCTTTGGACACTTTATGGGTACAAGCTTGGAGTCAGAATGACTCCTCTTAGGTGTCGGGGCAGTTGCATAGGAGTGCACAGTTCTGAGCGTTATTTTCTGTGTCTCAGATTTGTATAAACAGAGTCTAGGAGTCTTAGCTAACAATTTCTTTATAACCTCAATGTAAGTGGTGTTGGGCAGATATGATGTACTGGTAAGCTGCCTACTGAATTATGTGGTGGGTAACAGGCCAGCCTTCACAAGAAGTAAGTATATGAACCATTCACAAGTAGTATCAGGGCTGGATTTGAGTGAAGGATTGTGAAGTAAGCATGAAGCAGTTACTATACTAACAGAGTCCCCTGAAAGCAGACTGTCAACAGAAAGGGACAACATACTATGAGTCCATGTTGAAAGGGGTCAGTAAGCAACCACATATGATACTAACTACTAAACTTGGTGAATTACTGCAAGGATATCGTAGAAGGAGCTCTGAATTAAACAGTGTTTTGTCTTGTATCTGCTACTTAGCTAGTTTTAGTGTTGGTTTCACTGTAGATGCATACAGCCAGAAATCAATGTCATTTTACTCCTTTTCTCACCAGGAGCAAAGCAACATCATTAATTCTGAGATGGATCCTAAGAAGCAGGTCCCATGCTCTCCAGCATTCAGTATTCTTGTCCCAGATGTTGCAGAGCTCAATATATTTCTTGTAGTTTCACACTGGCAGGTGAACAGGGTAGCTTGTTCAGCAGGTCAGCAAAGCAGGACAAACAGCTGCTGAATGGTCTGACATTTAAACTGAAGAGGTTCCCACTGAAACAGTAACCACACTAATTGGAGAACCCCCTACCACACACACACACACACACACGCACACACACACACACACACACACACACACACACACACACACACACACACACACACACACAAACACAATTAGACATATAAGAATTAAAGTCCCTTTGTGCCATCTTTCACCAGGAGTAAAAAAGTAACACTAATCTCAAGCTGGATCTTGAGAAGTGGATCACAGGCTCTCCAGCTATCAGTAGTCTCTAGAAAGGCTAGGAATCAATGTCCTTCTGCTCTTTTCTCTCACTAGAAGAAAAACACCATGAGAAGTGGTTTGCAGATTGTTCAGGGACTTGTAGTGTCATCCCAAATGTTAAAGATTTAATAACTAAGCTGGAAAAGGGGTTAATGCTGTAGACATCACCGTATACACCTAGTGTGTGGGAAAATATAATAAGATTTAAGGAACTAAGCCTGAACAACAGAACCAAGCAGTTGTTAACTAGCTATCTTAGCTAATGAATGCAATATATATGCTCGATTGATGCAATATTAATTTCTCAGCTTATAACAGTGAGCACTCCACAGGGATTTATATAAGGATCTATAGTTTACAATATCTAGTAAACTCTCAGTTAACCAGAACTCAAGGAACTAGAACTCATGGAACTGGCAAAAATATATCGAAGAAATACAGTACAATTTTCATGTGCTGCACTTTCTGTTTCCCCCTGCAGAAACATGCCTTATGTTTTTAGAGTTTTAGAGTTTTAAAGAGGAAAATAGGAATAAATTCCCTCTCTCCCCAACCTGAGAACAAGTAAACCAAACAAATAGTATAGGGTATAATATTAGTCAGGCCTATTTTTAACAGTCAATCTCAAACAACCAAAAACTACATTTATCTACCAGTCCCCATGGGTGCTAGTTAAATGAGACTTTACTGTCTTTATAAACAAAATTCATACAGCCTCACATCCAGCAAACTAAATCTAATATGGTGAAGATTCAACATTATTTCCTCGGATTCACTATGCCCTGCATGGCATGCAGGATCAGTGCAGGAGCTCTAGCAGGCAATATGTCTGCCATGCGATCCAGGAACAGCCTGCAGGGGCGTGCACGAGAGCTTCTGCACTAATCCTGCATGGATGAAGCCCTTGTGTGCAAATCACCCCATTTGCAGGAGAAATCCATGCAAATGAGGTGATTTTGCGATCCAGGAAGCTTGCAACTGTCCATGCAGGACTAGTGCAATCAGTAGAAATGTACTTGGTTAATAACTGAGTACATGTCTGCAAAATCCAAAATGGAGCTGTGACAGCTCCAAATAAAGGCTGCATATCATTGAGGAAGCATGCCAATGGCCAAGTATAAGGCCAATGGCATTGCAAGCAAATCAAAAAATAAAACAATCAACTTTTATTTTTTTCATCGCCGATCTTGGCTGTTTAAGCGTAGGGCAGCAAACGGGATCGGGGGGAAAATAATAAAATAAACCTAAAATAAGCATTCTAACTATAATCAGTTTTCTGCCATGCAAGTCAATGGCAGGCAGAAGGCAATCTGGCCAATGAGTAGTGGTTGCTAAGGGGAGGCTCTGTGTGAGACTTGTAATTATGCATTAACAGGCAACCCTATGCAGATGAGGGGAAGGATAATGAATCCCAGTTTTCCTCAGCATGTGAGTCAGGTCCCAACAGTGTAAGAGTAGGAATAGCCTAGTGCAAGCCTAGGAGTTAGGTGACATCATGGGTGTGTGTGTCAGGCATACTATAAGCAGATTGGAGCCCTGTGGCTTGGGTCTGCTCCTAGCTTAGCAGAGCTTAGCTAGGGGGTGTGTCTAAACCTGCATAGTACTCTTTACAAAGATTAAGCAGGTGTGCGTGCCATGCACTGGGATTTACAGGAAGAAAAAAGAGGTGAAACCTGGAAATAGCAGCAGTGCGCACATTTGAGCACTATATTTGTGCTGCACACACAAGGGCTTAAACAGGAAGGCAATGGGAAGGGAAAACAGCAGTAGGATGGTAAGCAAAGAGAACTAGCTTAGCTGGCAGGTGAAATGTATCAGAATCAGCCAATTACACAGGCAGCAGACCAGCCCAGCCCAGAACACTACTATAAATGAAGCAAACACATTCCCCTTTGGTTTTTCCCACACTCTACACCACCAGTGTAAATAAGCGGGGAACTTTTAACAGTCTCAAAAGCAAAATGATAGGGGCTGCAATAGCTATCATACAACTTGTGGACGAGGCTGAGGGTGGTTAGGATGTAAATGCTGCTGACTAACCCACAGTGAAGAGACAGAGAAGAGTGTGCAGACCCAGGGTAACCTACCAGGGGCTACATGAGCTGGAGATAGTGGAGCGCTATAGGGTGGACAGGGACCTCCTACAGCAAATTGTTGAGCTGTGCCGGCCACGCCTGATGCACAGAACTAACAGAGCGGAACCCATCCCAGTGGGTAACAAGGTATGTGTAGGCCTAAGAATACTAGCTACAGGTACCTTCCAAAGGCCAATTGGGGATTTGATGGGTATTTCACAGGCATCAGCATCCAGGGTACTCCACCAGTTCCTGGATGCCATGTCAGCACATGTCGGTGAGCACGTATATTTCCCCAACACCCGTGGCGTTGGCCAGCAATATGCATCTCTTCTACAAAATAGCAGAATACCCTGAGGTAGTGGGTGCAATAGACTGCACACACATATGCATTAAAGCACCACCAGGTAAGCAGGGTAGGGTCTACATCAACCGCAAGGGCTTCCCCTCCATCAATTGCCAGGTCATGTGTGATGCCCAGGGCATAATAATGAATGTGTGTGCTGGCTGCCCTGGAAGCTATCATGATTCCCACATCTGGCATCTGACACAGCTGTACCAGAGATTTGCCAATAGGGACATCCCACATGGTCACCTAGTGGGGGATGCTGTATACGCACTGGAGCCGTGGCTGATGACACCCATCAGAAATGCACACACATACGAACAAGAACTCCATAATGAGGCACATGCACAAACAAGAATCATAATAAAGCATGTGTTTGGGATGCTCAAGTCACAGTTCCAGTGCCTGGACACATCTGGTGGAATCTTGCAATACTCACCAGCTATATGTACCCAAATTGTCCTTGTATGTGCCATGCCACACAATATGATCCTGCAGAAACAGTTGCAGCAGGAACAGCATGGGGCAGGGCCACACAGCTCCCAACCAATTCCAAGGCCTGCGCAGGCATAGAGTGACTCAGAGGAGGAACAACCTGAACCTGCCCCTGTAGGCAGAAGAAGATGTGCCCAGTATGCCCTGGCCCTGGCAAAGAGGCAACGTTTAGCACATACACTGACATGGGAGGGAGCTAGGGAATAACACCTCTCTCTGACTCTCACATGCAGTAAAAGGCATGACAGACATTACCCTACCTGTGCCTAACCATGTGTAGGGAGTGTACTATGTGCATCTGACATAGGCAGCCCTGCAGCACCACCCTCAATACTGGGACACCCACAACGTAAGTGATTCACACATGCTAGTCGGGGGGGGGGTCACATACCCAACACCAGTCACAGCCAGCAGGACAGGTGTAGAGAAACACAAACAAAGGCTGTGCTATGGCCTCTGAATGAGGCCTATGGGTAACCTCTCCCCCCAGGCCTACACAGACAGACTACAGCAGGTCAGGCAGTGGGATGTCAGTTCTGAAGGCTAGGAAGTCAGTAACTAACATGTAGGTAAGTAAAAGGTAAGATCTGTAGTACACTGGTATGCCTCTTGCCAACATGATAGGTAAGAGTACAGACTGAAATGGAGTACCCGACATACCAGTACAGTCCTAGAAAATGTGTACAAGTGTCAGGTGTGCTCCCCCATCCTATGTAGAAATATAGTAACAGTCAGGTGTGCCCCCAATCCTGTGTAGAAACGTAGAAATAGTCAGGTGTGCCCCCCATCCTACGAAGAAATATAGTAACAGTCAGGTGTGCCCCCCAATCCTGTGTAGAAACATAGAAATGGTCAGGTGTGTCCCCCCATCCTATGTAGAAATATAGTAACAGTCAGGTGCACCTCCCCCAATCCTGTGTAGAAACATAGAAATAGTCAGGTGTGCCCTCCCATCCTATGCAGAAATGTAGTGACAGTCCATGTCAAATGATCAACAGAGACCCTGCAGAGACAGCATGCTACCTGTAGGTGTACAACACAAAGGTCAGCAATGCAGTACAAACTACCTGGACCCAATCCACACATGCCATACAGACAGCAATACTAGGCATGCCCACACACTTAGAGTAATGAAGGCAATGTTAGTCAACAACATACTGAAAGGTCATACTGGGCATGCTCACACACTTACACACATGAAGATCATGTCTGCAAACACCAGTGGACCAGACATATCTGGCAGCCGCAGATTTTAGTGCAGACACTCCCCAGTATGCACCACACATGCTTTGCACACACACAGTGGATAGGAATGCAGGCATATATGTAAGGACAACACACTATAATAAGCCAAAGGTAGACATACATAGATGTGTGGAAGAGGGTGACTATGACAAGGAGCCATCCAGGGCTCTCCCACCCAACACACAGCCAAAGGCCCACAACCACATGAGGGCATGATGTTACACACTGCAGATACTAGCCACCGGTATCTGTCAGCATTACAGAGTATGTGGTGCAAGTGCCAGCTGTGCAACATGACTGTTCAAGGAAGTAGTCATCTAGCAGCTGTATACATGGACCTGTGGAATATGAACCAGGTTGTGCCCACATGTGGTGTGTCAACCCCAAGATGAATGAGTTATGGCCCATGCACACACACTGCCCTCCCCATAGCCCCACTATGACAAGCCTGCTGATGTCATCTACTGTGAAATGGACCCTAGGTGAGTCATATACTAGTAATCTCTGTGGTTCATCCCATAACTGCTCACAGCTGTACTGTAGTGTGATAAACTAGTTAGGTAGGAGTTCTAACCCCAGCCTTGGCAACTGTGCATGTGTGTCTGTCTGTCTGAGTATAGAGCAATGCTTTTTAGGGTGGTAATACTCCCTACAATTGCAATGCTCTACTTTGGTACGGCTGCTAATGTCATCCACCAAGAAATACACCTCTGTGAAAAATATAGCCTAATAATCTCTGTAGCACGTCCTGTAACTTCATACTGCTGTAGTGTGATAAATTAGGTAGGTAGCTGCTCTACTCCAAATGAAGTGTTTGTGTGTGTGTCTATCTGACCCTGTCTGTATAGAGAGCAATGCTTATAGGGTAGTCACACTCCATACAATATGTATGTTCTACTTTGGCAAAGCTTCTGAAGTCATCCACCTAGAAATACACCTCTGGGAAGAATATAGCCCAATAATCTCTGTAGCAGGTCCTGTAACTGCATACTGCTGTAGTGTGATAAATTAGATAGGTCGCTGCTCTCCTCCCAGACATGGCAAGTGTGTGTCTGTCTGACCCTATCTGTGTAGAATGCAATGCTTTTTAGGGTGGTCACACTCACTACAATTGAAATGCTCTACTTTGGTAAGGCTGCTGATGTCATCCATCTAGAAATACATCCCTGGAAAGAATGCTTCTTGGTAATCTCTGTGGCACATACCATAACTGTGTACTGCCATAGTATGACTAAAATAGTTAGGTAGGAGTTCAATTCCCAAACATGGCAAGTGTGTGTTTGTCTGTCTGTGTTGAGAGCAATGCTTTTTAGGGTAGTCAAACTCCCTACAATTCAAATGCTCATCTTTGGCAAGGCTGCTGATGACATCCACCTAGAAATACCCCTCTGGGAAGCTGTAACCCAGTAATCTCTGTAGTGCGTCCTGTAACTGTATACTGCTGTAGTGTGATATCGATCTCTGTTAGGGGTTCTATACCCATGTTTGTTGGTTGTGTATGTTTTGTATGTGTTCTACTGTCTGTGTGGGAAGCAATGCATTTTAAGCTAGTCACACTCAGTACATACCCAATGGCCTATGTTGGCAGTCCTGCTGATGTCATCCAATGTGGAATACATCTTCGGGGAAGGAGTACTCCAGTAATCCCTGTGGTGTGTACTATAACTGTGTAGTACTGCAGTGTACTCAACTAGGTAGGTAGGGGTTCAACTCTTAGACTGTGTGTGTGTGTGTGTGTGTGTGTGTGTGTGTGTGTGTGTGTGTGTGTGTGTGTGTGTGCATGAGAGAGAGACACCTGGGCCCAATGTGGGGTGGGTTTTGCAAATGTCTTTTATGGTGGCCCTATATCACAATGCCCACTGTACAGGGATACCAGATGTGAAATAGCCAAGAGGCTGGGGTGCAATCCCATACCCATACACATGATCATGGCTAGGCAATCACAGGTAGCAACCCCAGTATTACCCAGAGCACACTCTCAACCCATGTCACACACACACACACACACACACACACACACACACACACACACACACACACACACACACACACACACACACACACACACACACACACACA
The DNA here is from genome assembly GCF_019279795.1 of Protopterus annectens. Lineage (NCBI taxonomy): Eukaryota > Metazoa > Chordata > Ceratodontiformes > Protopteridae > Protopterus > Protopterus annectens. Next base: position 739,360,879 of record NC_056731.1, on the reverse strand, counting down.
CACACACACACACACACACACACACACACATGCAGAGGCAACAGCCAATATGTGTGTAGTAGACTGCATATTGGTGACTGATAGTACCTATGAAATGATTGCAGTGGCCTGCAGAGGGCATGGCACCCTGTCCATCTGTCCAATAGACACATACATGCAGACAGTGCGCCTTCCCCATGTTTCCCACACCTGCAACACCTGTGGTCATCACATGTGACCCACAAAGGACATACCATGCCTGACAACATGCCCTGTATGGACAAATGCCACCGATGCCAGAGAATGCCAGTAGCATGCTATCAATGTAGGTGCAAGGTTAACCTGCTGTCCATTACCAGTCCCTGCCACAGGTGGCCATGAGTGGCACATCTGATGATAATCTGTGTACAAAACATGGGCCCGACACCCCAGGTACAATTCCACATGTCACTGTAAATGCATGTGGGAGGTGTGCACATCCCAGGCACCATCTATGTCATGGACTAGGAAACACATACATGGCAGGCGATGCACAGCATTGGCCACATGCAATAGCCAGCCAGGTGACTGCATGGTGAATACAATACCCACCTGTGTGGGCAAATGCAGAAACCACAGGCCTGAGCCACAATGCAGACCATTGTCATGTGGCCTGATGCCAAGGTATACCCATCACCTAACCTTGTATAGCCGTCTGCCACTGTCAGCCACCACATACCCATGCAGAATGCACCCATGCGTGTCAGTACTGGCACCCTGTGTGTTTGTGTGTGTGTTGTATTATGCGTAAGATCACATCCACACTCACTAGAATCCCCAGTGGCATACTGACACATGCTGTTTGATGTCAGGCACCTCTCCATGCCCTTGATCCATACAACCTCCATATGACCCGTGTGGTGTATGTGATATCTGCACAGTGATGTGTTGTGGCAATCCCACTACTGATGGGTTGTAATCCTGGCCCTGCCCAGTGTGTCAATGTGTGTGTGTCCCTGTGAGAGTGTGGCTGTGTTGATGGTGGCACCTGTTCATGTGAACAGGTACATGTACATCACCTACTGTATAGCTACCATATCCCTGTTGCAGATGTTACTCACCATCACATATATGTTCTGAAGGCTCTACACTAGATAACCCATGTGGCGCCTCCAGTAACTGAACAGGACTGTGATAGTTCTATATAGTCATCATGGGTTTGATACCCTGTGCTGGTAGGAGTGTGATACAAACATGCTAAGGTTTTACTCTCCCACCCCTCCCTGACTTGTATTAGCCTCTGTCTGCCTCTCCCACTCCCTCGATGGTGGATGCGGATGACTGGACTGGATGTTATGATTCTGAAAACATCCATTTTTATGTATATCTGGCATGGTTTGGTGGTAACTCACTTTGTGTATGGTGTGTGTGCTCCTGGGTTTGAGCCTTGCAGAGGCTGTTTATTTTGTTGCTGGGCAGAACACAGACTGTTGGATACAGACTGATTAAGGCACTTTAAAGCAGTTGTATGCGGGTTTGTGCGGGTATGCACAGAGCTAAGGAGTGCTAACTTCTGGTAACAGTTTCTTATACTCAGTTAGCTTCCACATTGCTTAATCTGTATAGGCAGTGCTTACCCCCACGCAAATGCACATAAACATGCGTACTAGTGCTTACATATGCTTAATACTGCTTAGTTGTGTTTACACCTGTTTACGAGTGCCTTATTCATTATGACACTGCTACTTCATATGTGCATTTCCTGCAGTACTCTAGTTCATGCATATGTGTAATTTAGTGGGTTTTGCAACAAAACTATTGGTTACAACATGCTTTGCCATGTAAAATAGACTGTGCTGCAGTGGAACTCAAACCGGGAATGCCTGCTCGTTAGGCAAATGCTCTACCCACTACACTATTGCTTACATCCATGAGGTGGTCTGATTAGAACCACTCCATCCAACACCAGCACACCTCGACTCATAATTTAATTGCCATTGTTTCCCCCTGCTCCTCCTCCTCCACAGCAATTATCATTTCTCTGGGTGCAAGTCGAGTCTAACCACAACACTACACACTGCCCACTCTCCACTTCTCGGGAGCCATCACATACGTTGGCTCCACCCAAGGATCATCAGGCTTTCCTAACCTTGTAGTTTGAGAACATACATGCCCTGCCATGTGTATCTGTGGTAACAGAAGGGAACCCAAACACCCATCAATTTTTGGGTTGTCCCACAAGGGACATTCCTGTCTTTGTTTCTAGATTAGACTTTGTGGGTTGACACTGTTTCTTCCACTGGTAGTATCCTGCCTGTAGTTTGGGAAGCAGTGGTTTGTTTACTTTTTTGTTTGTTTGTATGTTTTACCTGTTTGGCTGGGAGGAGGATATCGGTAATTGCAACACGTATGTTGATTGAGCCCCCTCACCTCCATTGGCGGTGCCTGTGGTCATATATGTAATTCTTATGTGCTGTATCATATCTATAGATATCAGTGGTGGCTGGTGACTTCAAATCAATGGAGGGCTGCAGGAGACAGATGAATGGGTGGGGTCAATGGGAAGGGGTGTAGCCAACTAGAAAGGGGAGGAGCTATGCTCAAAACCACAAAAACTGTAACTTTAATTAAATATGCTGCCCTGGGTGCCAAACCATCATTATGAGAGTACAATCAAGACAAAATGAAGTGTAGAAGAAAAAAAATATTTCAATGCATTAGCTGCATGACAGCTTACTTAATATCTAGATGGAAACAAAAAGGTTGTGAGGGATGAAAAAATGAATTACTTTTTAAATACATTACTGGAATGCCAGTCAAAAAGCCGTGGTGGTGCAGCAGTAGTGTTGTTGCCTCACAGCAAGAGCTTCTCCCGTTCAATTCTTGGCTGGAGCCACTTCTGTGTGGAGTCTGCACGTCCTCCCCACAGTCGAGTGGCATTCGAAAAACATGCGTAGAATGGGTGTGCCTTCGTTGAAGGTTGGGCATTGAGCTGGCACCTCAGCACCCTTAAAACAATCTACTGCCAATCATTAGCAGACTGGAGTTCTGCTGTGGCAACCCCTAACTGGGAAAAGCTGAAAGAAGAACTGGAATGCCAGTCAAAATCAAGTATAAGAAAAACAAGCAGCACTCAACTTAAACCACTTCTCCTTGCACTGCAGTTCTAATTATAATTTATATTCAGCTTTATTAAAGTACCAAGTAAAATGCTGAAAATAGCAATCTCTGTGATACCCCTACTTGTAGAAATGTCTCTTATCCAAAAAAGACCTGCTGCCTGACAACTATCTACTTGTTTCATCGGGAAAACATGCTCAAAGTAAAAATGAAAAGCAAACAAGAAACAAGCTCAAGATACATTGCTTACAGGATTACTGTACAGGTAATGGACCACACATGATAGATTGGCATTCTGTTTGGTTTACAGGTAAAGCCTGCAAAGGTGACTGCAAGTCTCCAGCAAATGTAATGAGCTTCTTAAAATAATTCAATCCTGTCCTTTATTACAAATACTGTCATATGCATTTCAATACCCAAGGGTTATACATTATCTAGTTATGTAAGTATTCTCTGCATTGCAACAACAGAAAGGCTTTCAATGTTGGCAATTCTTTAACAGTAAGCTTATTAAAGCTTACTTGCATCTTACAATCTCAGACAAGCTTACCTGATGGTCATTAATGCATTGCTACTTAAACACAGAGCAACAGGCACTTTCTGAGTAATAATAAGCATAAATCAACAGCATGATAATATGACAGAAACCAGAACATTCTGCAAAATCAAGGACAGTATAAAAGTAGCACTTGTGTCTGCCTTGGATAGGGGGATACTCTGCACATTTACACTGCATAACTGCTCCTTGCCTTGCTTGGACACATCCAGAGTCACTACATGGGGGAGGTGGGGTGCAATAAGTATGTCACAATTTGAAATGTAGAGGCTGACTGTAATGGCCCTGACACATTTGCCATACCTCTCAACCTCAGAACAAGAAATATGGACAGAGCCATACATAGAAGTGGGACAAAGGCCCAAAAATAAGGACAATTTTTGAATATTGCTCTTATAAACTTAGAAAGATAATAGAACAGTAGGTCTTGCATTAGTATGAATTTTCTGAAAGGTATGAAATCTGAAACTCAAATGTCTGTCATTATTTTCTAACTTCAGTCTTTAATGATTTGCCACTAATTTGACAAAAAACACAATTTTATGAAAAATGGACCAAAAATGTGATGCAAAAATATAAAATAGCTGCACAATACAGCTGGGAACCGGTCAAAGAAGGGACAATTTTTAAATATTAGTACTGCTAACTTGAGCAGATGACAAAATAAAATAATCTACATGCATTTCTGAAATAAAAGTAATCTATAACTCTGATTATTACAGTTATTTCTTAATTGTAAGCCCTCCACATTTTCTTCCAAAAATGCCATTTTGCGGCAGGATTATTAGCGGAAGAGCAACATTTTGAGCCAAAATCGGGGACAGTTGAGAGGTTTGGCTATGCCTAATTCTATAAAGCAATTTATTTGCACGTACCTCTCAACCTGTTAATGCAGGAAATCTGGACAAGGCCAAATATACTGGGGGAACATATAAACAGTACTATAAATTGTTCTATAAACAGACAATTGATAGAATAACAGGTCTTGCTTTAGCATGCATTTTTCTGAATGTTATGAAGTATGAAACTCAGTGTCTGTCATTATTTAGTGACTTAATTCTTAAATTATTTGCCAGAAAACCACACATGTTTTGAGGAACAAACCAAAAATAAGAAGCAAAAATCTATTCATTCTGTGAAAATCTGGACAATTGAGAGGTACTGCTCAGCTGGGGCTATCTTTGAGTTTGCCGCCCTTCCCCCTCCCAAAATCATGGTCGAATGGAGCCTCCCCCCTGCAGCCATTCCAATGAACCATTACTTGGCTATTTCATCCTATTTACCATAAACACTAATGTGCATACTGCTTTACTTCTGCAATGATTTGGACTTCATTAGAAAGTTTTATTTTGCATTTTACAGCACAAACACTAAGACATCTGCTAAATAAAGCAATGCAATCTCACAATGAAAACAGACTTAGCATTAAAACTTCTCTGCCCTTGAAACTCACATTCATTGAAACAGCATTGAAACCCACATTCAAAGAAAATACATTTTGCCAGTGGCAGATAAAGATTAACTTTGGGCCATTTTCAAATCATAGGCCCCTTGCACACGAAACATGCACATGGTCTTTGATACACCTTCCTGATTGTATTAAATTATATTACTTTTACAATATAGTACAGTTTTAGAGGGCGTTTTACATTTGTTTTGAGCATTTTTCCAGTAAACAATGAAATAAAATGCATGCACCAATAATGACAGGATTGCCCAATTCAGAACATGTTTCCAGTAAACAATGAAACAAAATGCATGCACCAATAATGACAAAACTGCCCAATTCAGAACATTTCTATCATAAACGACTACTCAAACTTCTACGGTCCA